>NC_086381.1:73444435-73539027 GCF_036588685.1 Mytilus trossulus
AAGTCTAAACAGTAAGTATACAATTAAGCTGTATTCTAGTATTTTAAAGTTGCATGCAATATGACATAATTATGCACGGGACAAACTATTGAACGGGACAAACTTAAATTGACCTAAAAGTCAATTACAGGAAGTAGTTGGATACTATTCATGATATATACGTATGGTGAAGTTAAGCTTGGCACTGTGTTTAGGGTTCACAGTTACTATACCTCCGATCCGATGCATTTTATAGGTATAGATTAAACGTCCCCTATCATACGTATCACATACTAGTATCTGCTATAACTTGTACGAACTGAGAGTGAGGAGGCTCAGATGTCAAAACATAATAAGTCTAAATATTGAAATTGCTGCCGTCTAAAAGTTCACAGGTTAGCAGCCTTTCTTGTTACTGTCTATGTGGTGCTTATATATAAACATTGTATCACTTCTCAGTAGCTAGATAGAGTTGTAGCTTTTCATCAAATTAAGCAGCAGCTTAAAGTGTTGCTTTGAAATGCAATGATTGCCACTTTATTTGAACTTAAAACAAAAGAGGTGTGCCTTCAGGGGTAGGGTTTGAACGGAGGAATTTAACATAGAAAGCAATGGGACCATGAATTAGTCGTGTCCTTCCTATAAATTTGCGAAAGAAACTCATTTTGTATTTTATCATTTAGCAGATTACTGTCAACAGTTTCAGAAAAGGTATCAATCAAAGGCATTGAAATTCTAGTTTGAACCACATTTTTGGTGTCTTAAGAAGAAAGTAGTTATAAAAGACAGAAAATACACGTCAAGTCTAAACAGTAAGTATACAATTAAGCTGTATTCTAGTATTTTAAAGTTGCATGCAATATGACATAATTATGCACGGGACAAACTATTGAACGGGACAAACTTAAATTGACCTAAAAGTCAATTACAGGAAGTAGTTGGATACTATTCATGATATATACGTATGGTGAAGTTAAGCTTGGCACTGTGTTTAGGGTTCACAGTTACTATACCTCCGATCCGATGCATTTTATAGGTATAGATTAAACGTCCCCTATCATACGTATCACATACTAGTATCTGCTATAACTTGTACGAACTGAGAGTGAGGAGGCTCAGAAGTCAAAACATAATAAGTCTAAATATTGAAATTGCTGCCGTCTAAAAGTTCACAGGTTAGCAGCCTTTCTTGTTACTGTCTATGTGGTGCTTATATATAAACATTGTATCACTTCTCAGTAGCTAGATAGAGTTGTAGCTTTTCATCAAATTAAGCAGCAGCTTAAAGTGTTGCTTTGAAATGCAATGATTGCCACTTTATTTGAACTTAAAACAAAAGAGGTGTGCCTTCAGGGGTAGGGTTTGAACGGAGGAATTTAACATAGAAAGCAATGGGACCATGAATTAGTCGTGTCCTTCCTATAAATTTGCGAAAGAAACTCATTTTGTATTTTATCATTTAGCAGATTACTGTCAACAGTTTCAGAAAAGGTATCAATCAAAGGCATTGAAATTCTAGTTTGAACCACATTTTTGGTGTCTTAAGAAGAAAGTAGTTATAAAAGACAGAAAATACACGTCAAGTCTAAACAGTAAGTATACAATTAAGCTGTATTCTAGTATTTTAAAGTTGCATGCAATATGACATAATTATGCACGGGACAAACTATTGAACGGGACAAACTTAAATTGACCTAAAAGTCAATTACAGGAAGTAGTTGGATACTATTCATGATATATACGTATGGTGAAGTTAAGCTTGGCACTGTGTTTAGGGTTCACAGTTACTATACCTCCGATCCGATGCATTTTATAGGTATAGATTAAACGTCCCCTATCATACGTATCACATACTAGTATCTGCTATAACTTGTACGAACTGAGAGTGAGGAGGCTCAGAAGTCAAAACATAATAAGTCTAAATATTGAAATTGCTGCCGTCTAAAAGTTCACAGGTTAGCAGCCTTTCTTGTTACTGTCTATGTGGTGCTTATATATAAACATTGTATCACTTCTCAGTAGCTAGATAGAGTTGTAGCTTTTCATCAAATTAGGCAGCAGCTTAAAGTGTTGCTTTGAAATGCAATGATTGCCACTTTATTTGAACTTAAAACAAAAGAGGTGTGCCTTCAGGGGTAGGGTTTGAACGGAGGAATTTAACATAGAAAGCAATGGGACCATGAATTAGTCGTGTCCTTCCTATAAATTTGCGAAAGAAACTCATTTTGTATTTTATCATTTAGCAGATTACTGTCAACAGTTTCAGAAAAGGTATCAATCAAAGGCATTGAAATTCTAGTTTGAACCACATTTTTGGTGTCTTAAGAAGAAAGTAGTTATAAAAGACAGAAAATACACGTCAAGTCTAAACAGTAAGTATACAATTAAGCTGTATTCTAGTATTTTAAAGTTGCATGCAATATGACATAATTATGCACGGGACAAACTATTGAACGGGACAAACTTAAATTGACCTAAAAGTCAATTACAGGAAGTAGTTGGATACTATTCATGATATATACGTATGGTGAAGTTAAGCTTGGCACTGTGTTTAGGGTTCACAGTTACTATACCTCCGATCCGATGCATTTTATAGGTATAGATTAAACGTCCCCTATCATACGTATCACATACTAGTATCTGCTATAACTTGTACGAACTGAGAGTGAGGAGGCTCAGAAGTCAAAACATAATAAGTCTAAATATTGAAATTGCTGCCGTCTAAAAGTTCACAGGTTAGCAGCCTTTCTTGTTACTGTCTATGTGGTGCTTATATATAAACATTGTATCACTTCTCAGTAGCTAGATAGAGTTGTAGCTTTTCATCAAATTAAGCAGCAGCTTAAAGTGTTGCTTTGAAATGCAATGATTGCCACTTTATTTGAACTTAAAACAAAAGAGGTGTGCCTTCAGGGGTAGGGTTTGAACGGAGGAATTTAACATAGAAAGCAATGGGACCATGAATTAGTCGTGTCCTTCCTATAAATTTGCGAAAGAAACTCATTTTGTATTTTATCATTTAGCAGATTACTGTCAACAGTTTCAGAAAAGGTATCAATCAAAGGCATTGAAATTCTAGTTTGAACCACATTTTTGGTGTCTTAAGAAGAAAGTAGTTATAAAAGACAGAAAATACACGTCAAGTCTAAACAGTAAGTATACAATTAAGCTGTATTCTAGTATTTTAAAGTTGCATGCAATATGACATAATTATGCACGGGACAAACTATTGAACGGGACAAACTTAAATTGACCTAAAAGTCAATTACAGGAAGTAGTTGGATACTATTCATGATATATACGTATGGTGAAGTTAAGCTTGGCACTGTGTTTAGGGTTCACAGTTACTATACCTCCGATCCGATGCATTTTATAGGTATAGATTAAACGTCCCCTATCATACGTATCACATACTAGTATCTGCTATAACTTGTACGAACTGAGAGTGAGGAGGCTCAGAAGTCAAAACATAATAAGTCTAAATATTGAAATTGCTGCCGTCTAAAAGTTCACAGGTTAGCAGCCTTTCTTGTTACTGTCTATGTGGTGCTTATATATAAACATTGTATCACTTCTCAGTAGCTAGATAGAGTTGTAGCTTTTCATCAAATTAAGCAGCAGCTTAAAGTGTTGCTTTGAAATGCAATGATTGCCACTTTATTTGAACTTAAAACAAAAGAGGTGTGCCTTCAGGGGTAGGGTTTGAACGGAGGAATTTAACATAGAAAGCAATGGGACCATGAATTAGTCGTGTCCTTCCTATAAATTTGCGAAAGAAACTCATTTTGTATTTTATCATTTAGCAGATTACTGTCAACAGTTTCAGAAAAGGTATCAATCAAAGGCATTGAAATTCTAGTTTGAACCACATTTTTGGTGTCTTAAGAAGAAAGTAGTTATAAAAGACAGAAAATACACGTCAAGTCTAAACAGTAAGTATACAATTAAGCTGTATTCTAGTATTTTAAAGTTGCATGCAATATGACATAATTATGCACGGGACAAACTATTGAACGGGACAAACTTAAATTGACCTAAAAGTCAATTACAGGAAGTAGTTGGATACTATTCATGATATATACGTATGGTGAAGTTAAGCTTGGCACTGTGTTTAGGGTTCACAGTTACTATACCTCCGATCCGATGCATTTTATAGGTATAGATTAAACGTCCCCTATCATACGTATCACATACTAGTATCTGCTATAACTTGTACGAACTGAGAGTGAGGAGGCTCAGAAGTCAAAACATAATAAGTCTAAATATTGAAATTGCTGCCGTCTAAAAGTTCACAGGTTAGCAGCCTTTCTTGTTACTGTCTATGTGGTGCTTATATATAAACATTGTATCACTTCTCAGTAGCTAGATAGAGTTGTAGCTTTTCATCAAATTAAGCAGCAGCTTAAAGTGTTGCTTTGAAATGCAATGATTGCCACTTTATTTGAACTTAAAACAAAAGAGGTGTGCCTTCAGGGGTAGGGTTTGAACGGAGGAATTTAACATAGAAAGCAATGGGACCATGAATTAGTCGTGTCCTTCCTATAAATTTGCGAAAGAAACTCATTTTGTATTTTATCATTTAGCAGATTACTGTCAACAGTTTCAGAAAAGGTATCAATCAAAGGCATTGAAATTCTAGTTTGAACCACATTTTTGGTGTCTTAAGAAGAAAGTAGTTATAAAAGACAGAAAATACACGTCAAGTCTAAACAGTAAGTATACAATTAAGCTGTATTCTAGTATTTTAAAGTTGCATGCAATATGACATAATTATGCACGGGACAAACTATTGAACGGGACAAACTTAAATTGACCTAAAAGTCAATTACAGGAAGTAGTTGGATACTATTCATGATATATACGTATGGTGAAGTTAAGCTTGGCACTGTGTTTAGGGTTCACAGTTACTATACCTCCGATCCGATGCATTTTATAGGTATAGATTAAACGTCCCCTATCATACGTATCACATACTAGTATCTGCTATAACTTGTACGAACTGAGAGTGAGGAGGCTCAGAAGTCAAAACATAATAAGTCTAAATATTGAAATTGCTGCCGTCTAAAAGTTCACAGGTTAGCAGCCTTTCTTGTTACTGTCTATGTGGTGCTTATATATAAACATTGTATCACTTCTCAGTAGCTAGATAGAGTTGTAGCTTTTCATCAAATTAAGCAGCAGCTTAAAGTGTTGCTTTGAAATGCAATGATTGCCACTTTATTTGAACTTAAAACAAAAGAGGTGTGCCTTCAGGGGTAGGGTTTGAACGGAGGAATTTAACATAGAAAGCAATGGGACCATGAATTAGTCGTGTCCTTCCTATAAATTTGCGAAAGAAACTCATTTTGTATTTTATCATTTAGCAGATTACTGTCAACAGTTTCAGAAAAGGTATCAATCAAAGGCATTGAAATTCTAGTTTGAACCACATTTTTGGTGTCTTAAGAAGAAAGTAGTTATAAAAGACAGAAAATACACGTCAAGTCTAAACAGTAAGTATACAATTAAGCTGTATTCTAGTATTTTAAAGTTGCATGCAATATGACATAATTATGCACGGGACAAACTATTGAACGGGACAAACTTAAATTGACCTAAAAGTCAATTACAGGAAGTAGTTGGATACTATTCATGATATATACGTATGGTGAAGTTAAGCTTGGCACTGTGTTTAGGGTTCACAGTTACTATACCTCCGATCCGATGCATTTTATAGGTATAGATTAAACGTCCCCTATCATACGTATCACATACTAGTATCTGCTATAACTTGTACGAACTGAGAGTGAGGAGGCTCAGAAGTCAAAACATAATAAGTCTAAATATTGAAATTGCTGCCGTCTAAAAGTTCACAGGTTAGCAGCCTTTCTTGTTACTGTCTATGTGGTGCTTATATATAAACATTGTATCACTTCTCAGTAGCTAGATAGAGTTGTAGCTTTTCATCAAATTAAGCAGCAGCTTAAAGTGTTGCTTTGAAATGCAATGATTGCCACTTTATTTGAACTTAAAACAAAAGAGGTGTGCCTTCAGGGGTAGGGTTTGAACGGAGGAATTTAACATAGAAAGCAATGGGACCATGAATTAGTCGTGTCCTTCCTATAAATTTGCGAAAGAAACTCATTTTGTATTTTATCATTTAGCAGATTACTGTCAACAGTTTCAGAAAAGGTATCAATCAAAGGCATTGAAATTCTAGTTTGAACCACATTTTTGGTGTCTTAAGAAGAAAGTAGTTATAAAAGACAGAAAATACACGTCAAGTCTAAACAGTAAGTATACAATTAAGCTGTATTCTAGTATTTTAAAGTTGCATGCAATATGACATAATTATGCACGGGACAAACTATTGAACGGGACAAACTTAAATTGACCTAAAAGTCAATTACAGGAAGTAGTTGGATACTATTCATGATATATACGTATGGTGAAGTTAAGCTTGGCACTGTGTTTAGGGTTCACAGTTACTATACCTCCGATCCGATGCATTTTATAGGTATAGATTAAACGTCCCCTATCATACGTATCACATACTAGTATCTGCTATAACTTGTACGAACTGAGAGTGAGGAGGCTCAGAAGTCAAAACATAATAAGTCTAAATATTGAAATTGCTGCCGTCTAAAAGTTCACAGGTTAGCAGCCTTTCTTGTTACTGTCTATGTGGTGCTTATATATAAACATTGTATCACTTCTCAGTAGCTAGATAGAGTTGTAGCTTTTCATCAAATTAAGCAGCAGCTTAAAGTGTTGCTTTGAAATGCAATGATTGCCACTTTATTTGAACTTAAAACAAAAGAGGTGTGCCTTCAGGGGTAGGGTTTGAACGGAGGAATTTAAAATAGAAAGCAATGGGACCATGAATTAGTCGTGTCCTTCCTATAAATTTGCGAAAGAAACTCATTTTGTATTTTATCATTTAGCAGATTACTGTCAACAGTTTCAGAAAAGGTATCAATCAAAGGCAGTGAAATTCTAGTTTGAACCACATTTTTGGTGTCTTAAGAAGAAAGTAGTTATAAAAGACAGAAAATACACGTCAAGTCTAAACAGTAAGTATACAATTAAGCTGTATTCTAGTATTTTAAAGTTGCATGCAATATGACATAATTATGCACGGGACAAACTATTGAACGGGACAAACTTAAATTGACCTAAAAGTCAATTACAGGAAGTAGTTGGATACTATTCATGATATATACGTATGGTGAAGTTAAGCTTGGCACTGTATTTAGGGTTCACAGTTACTATACCTCCGATCCGATGCATTTTATAGGTATAGATTAAACGTCCCCTATCATACGTATCACATACTAGTATCTGCTATAACTTGTACGAACTGAGAGTGAGGAGGCTCAGAAGTCAAAACATAATAAGTCTAAATATTGAAATTGCTGCCGTCTAAAAGTTCACAGGTTAGCAGCCTTTCTTGTTACTGTCTATGTGGTGCTTATATATAAACATTGTATCACTTCTCAGTAGCTAGATAGAGTTGTAGCTTTTCATCAAATTAAGCAGCAGCTTAAAGTGTTGCTTTGAAATGCAATGATTGCCACTTTATTTGAACTTAAAACAAAAGAGGTGTGCCTTCAGGGGTAGGGTTTGAACGGAGGAATTTAACATAGAAAGCAATGGGACCATGAATTAGTCGTGTCCTTCCTATAAATTTGCGAAAGAAACTCATTTTGTATTTTATCATTTAGCAGATTACTGTCAACAGTTTCAGAAAAGGTATCAATCAAAGGCATTGAAATTCTAGTTTGAACCACATTTTTGGTGTCTTAAGAAGAAAGTAGTTATAAAAGACAGAAAATACACGTCAAGTCTAAACAGTAAGTATACAATTAAGCTGTATTCTAGTATTTTAAAGTTGCATGCAATATGACATAATTATGCACGGGACAAACTATTGAACGGGACAAACTTAAATTGACCTAAAAGTCAATTACAGGAAGTAGTTGGATACTATTCATGATATATACGTATGGTGAAGTTAAGCTTGGCACTGTGTTTAGGGTTCACAGTTACTATACCTCCGATCCGATGCATTTTATAGGTATAGATTAAACGTCCCCTATCATAGGTATCACATACTAGTATCTGCTATAACTTGTACGAACTGAGAGTGAGGAGGCTCAGAAGTCAAAACATAATAAGTCTAAATATTGAAATTGCTGCCGTCTAAAAGTTCACAGGTTAGCAGCCTTTCTTGTTACTGTCTATGTGGTGCTTATATATAAACATTGTATCACTTCTCAGTAGCTAGATAGAGTTGTAGCTTTTCATCAAATTAAGCAGCAGCTTAAAGTGTTGCTTTGAAATGCAATGATTGCCACTTTATTTGAACTTAAAACAAAAGAGGTGTGCCTTCAGGGGTAGGGTTTGAACGGAGGAATTTAACATAGAAAGCAATGGGACCATGAATTAGTTGTGTCCTTCCTATAAATTTGCGAAAGAAACTCATTTTGTATTTTATCATTTAGCAGATTACTGTCAACAGTTTCAGAAAAGGTATCAATCAAAGGCATTGAAATTCTAGTTTGAACCACATTTTTGGTGTCTTAAGAAGAAAGTAGTTATAAAAGACAGAAAATACACGTCAAGTCTAAACAGTAAGTATACAATTAAGCTGTATTCTAGTATTTTAAAGTTGCATGCAATATGACATAATTATGCACGGGACAAACTATTGAACGGGACAAACTTAAATTGACCTAAAAGTCAATTACAGGAAGTAGTTGGATACTATTCATGATATATACGTATGGTGAAGTTAAGCTTGGCACTGTGTTTAGGGTTCACAGTTACTATACCTCCGATCCGATGCATTTTATAGGTATAGATTAAACGTCCCCTATCATACGTATCACATACTAGTATCTGCTATAACTTGTACGAACTGAGAGTGAGGAGGCTCAGAAGTCAAAACATAATAAGTCTAAATATTGAAATTGCTGCCGTCTAAAAGTTCACAGGTTAGCAGCCTTTCTTGTTACTGTCTATGTGGTGCTTATATATAAACATTGTATCACTTCTCAGTAGCTAGATAGAGTTGTAGCTTTTCATCAAATTAAGCAGCAGCTTAAAGTGTTGCTTTGAAATGCAATGATTGCCACTTTATTTGAACTTAAAACAAAAGAGGTGTGCCTTCAGGGGTAGGGTTTGAACGGAGGAATTTAACATAGAAAGCAATGGGACCATGAATTAGTCGTGTCCTTCCTATAAATTTGCGAAAGAAACTCATTTTGTATTTTATCATTTAGCAGATTACTGTCAACAGTTTCAGAAAAGGTATCAATCAAAGGCATTGAAATTCTAGTTTGAACCACATTTTTGGTGTCTTAAGAAGAAAGTAGTTATAAAAGACAGAAAATACACGTCAAGTCTAAACAGTAAGTATACAATTAAGCTGTATTCTAGTATTTTAAAGTTGCATGCAATATGACATAATTATGCACGGGACAAACTATTGAACGGGACAAACTTAAATTGACCTAAAAGTCAATTACAGGAAGTAGTTGGATACTATTCATGATATATACGTATGGTGAAGTTAAGCTTGGCACTGTGTTTAGGGTTCACAGTTACTATACCTCCGATCCGATGCATTTTATAGGTATAGATTAAACGTCCCCTATCATACGTATCACATACTAGTATCTGCTATAACTTGTACGAACTGAGAGTGAGGAGGCTCAGAAGTCAAAACATAATAAGTCTAAATATTGAAATTGCTGCCGTCTAAAAGTTCACAGGTTAGCAGCCTTTCTTGTTACTGTCTATGTGGTGCTTATATATAAACATTGTATCACTTCTCAGTAGCTAGATAGAGTTGTAGCTTTTCATCAAATTAAGCAGCAGCTTAAAGTGTTGCTTTGAAATGCAATGATTGCCACTTTATTTGAACTTAAAACAAAAGAGGTGTGCCTTCAGGGGTAGGGTTTGAACGGAGGAATTTAACATAGAAAGCAATGGGACCATGAATTAGTCGTGTCCTTCCTATAAATTTGCGAAAGAAACTCATTTTGTATTTTATCATTTAGCAGATTACTGTCAACAGTTTCAGAAAAGGTATCAATCAAAGGCATTGAAATTCTAGTTTGAACCACATTTTTGGTGTCTTAAGAAGAAAGTAGTTATAAAAGACAGAAAATACACGTCAAGTCTAAACAGTAAGTATACAATTAAGCTGTATTCTAGTATTTTAAAGTTGCATGCAATATGACATAATTATGCACGGGACAAACTATTGAACGGGACAAACTTAAATTGACCTAAAAGTCAATTACAGGAAGTAGTTGGATACTATTCATGATATATACGTATGGTGAAGTTAAGCTTGGCACTGTGTTTAGGGTTCACAGTTACTATACCTCCGATCCGACGCATTTTATAGGTATAGATTAAACGTCCCCTATCATACGTATCACATACTAGTATCTGCTATAACTTGTACGAACTGAGAGTGAGGAGGCTCAGAAGTCAAAACATAATAAGTCTAAATATTGAAATTGCTGCCGTCTAAAAGTTCACAGGTTAGCAGCCTTTCTTGTTACTGTCTATGTGGTGCTTATATATAAACATTGTATCACTTCTCAGTAGCTAGATAGAGTTGTAGCTTTTCATCAAATTAAGCAGCAGCTTAAAGTGTTGCTTTGAAATGCAATGATTGCCACTTTATTTGAACTTAAAACAAAAGAGGTGTGCCTTCAGGGGTAGGGTTTGAACGGAGGAATTTAACATAGAAAGCAATGGGACCATGAATTAGTCGTGTCCTTCCTATAAATTTGCGAAAGAAACTCATTTTGTATTTTATCATTTAGCAGATTACTGTCAACAGTTTCAGAAAAGGTATCAATCAAAGGCATTGAAATTCTAGTTTGAACCACATTTTTGGTGTCTTAAGAAGAAAGTAGTTATAAAAGACAGAAAATACACGTCAAGTCTAAACAGTAAGTATACAATTAAGCTGTATTCTAGTATTTTAAAGTTGCATGCAATATGACATAATTATGCACGGGACAAACTATTGAACGGGACAAACTTAAATTGACCTAAAAGTCAATTACAGGAAGTAGTTGGATACTATTCATGATATATACGTATGGTGAAGTTAAGCTTGGCACTGTGTTTAGGGTTCACAGTTACTATACCTCCGATCCGATGCATTTTATAGGTATAGATTAAACGTCCCCTATCATACGTATCACATACTAGTATCTGCTATAACTTGTACGAACTGAGAGTGAGGAGGCTCAGAAGTCAAAACATAATAAGTCTAAATATTGAAATTGCTGCCGTCTAAAAGTTCACAGGTTAGCAGCCTTTCTTGTTACTGTCTATGTGGTGCTTATATATAAACATTGTATCACTTCTCAGTAGCTAGATAGAGTTGTAGCTTTTCATCAAATTAAGCAGCAGCTTAAAGTGTTGCTTTGAAATGCAATGATTGCCACTTTATTTGAACTTAAAACAAAAGAGGTGTGCCTTCAGGGGTAGGGTTTGAACGGAGGAATTTAACATAGAAAGCAATGGGACCATGAATAAGTCGTGTCCTTCCTATAAATTTGCGAAAGAAACTCATTTTGTATTTTATCATTTAGCAGATTACTGTCAACAGTTTCAGAAAAGGTATCAATCAAAGGCATTGAAATTCTAGTTTGAACCACATTTTTGGTGTCTTAAGAAGAAAGTAGTTATAAAAGACAGAAAATACACGTCAAGTCTAAACAGTAAGTATACAATTAAGCTGTATTCTAGTATTTTAAAGTTGCATGCAATATGACATAATTATGCACGGGACAAACTATTGAACGGGACAAACTTAAATTGACCTAAAAGTCAATTACAGGAAGTAGTTGGATACTATTCATGATATATACGTATGGTGAAGTTAAGCTTGGCACTGTGTTTAGGGTTCACAGTTACTATACCTCCGATCCGATGCATTTTATAGGTATAGATTAAACGTCCCCTATCATACGTATCACATACTAGTATCTGCTATAACTTGTACGAACTGAGAGTGAGGAGGCTCAGAAGTCAAAACATAATAAGTCTAAATATTGAAATTGCTGCCGTCTAAAAGTTCACAGGTTAGCAGCCTTTCTTGTTACTGTCTATGTGGTGCTTATATATAAACATTGTATCACTTCTCAGTAGCTAGATAGAGTTGTAGCTTTTCATCAAATTAAGCAGCAGCTTAAAGTGTTGCTTTGAAATGCAATGATTGCCACTTTATTTGAACTTAAAACAAAAGAGGTGTGCCTTCAGGGGTAGGGTTTGAACGGAGGAATTTAACATAGAAAGCAATGGGACCATGAATTAGTCGTGTCCTTCCTATAAATTTGCGAAAGAAACTCATTTTGTATTTTATCATTTAGCAGATTACTGTCAACAGTTTCAGAAAAGGTATCAATCAAAGGCATTGAAATTCTAGTTTGAACCACATTTTTGGTGTCTTAAGAAGAAAGTAGTTATAAAAGACAGAAAATACACGTCAAGTCTAAACAGTAAGTATACAATTAAGCTGTATTCTAGTATTTTAAAGTTGCATGCAATATGACATAATTATGCACGGGACAAACTATTGAACGGGACAAACTTAAATTGACCTAAAAGTCAATTACAGGAAGTAGTTGGATACTATTCATGATATATACGTATGGTGAAGTTAAGCTTGGCACTGTGTTTAGGGTTCACAGTTACTATACCTCCGATCCGATGCATTTTATAGGTATAGATTAAACGTCCCCTATCATACGTATCACATACTAGTATCTGCTATAACTTGTACGAACTGAGAGTGAGGAGGCTCAGAAGTCAAAACATAATAAGTCTAAATGTTGAAATTGCTGCCGTCTAAAAGTTCACAGGTTAGCAGCCTTTCTTGTTACTGTCTATGTGGTGCTTATATATAAACATTGTATCACTTCTCAGTAGCTAGATAGAGTTGTAGCTTTTCATCAAATTAAGCAGCAGCTTAAAGTGTTGCTTTGAAATGCAATGATTGCCACTTTATTTGAACTTAAAACAAAAGAGGTGTGCCTTCAGGGGTAGGGTTTGAACGGAGGAATTTAACATAGAAAGCAATGGGACCATGAATTAGTCGTGTCCTTCCTATAAATTTGCGAAAGAAACTCATTTTGTATTTTATCATTTAGCAGATTACTGTCAACAGTTTCAGAAAAGGTATCAATCAAAGGCATTGAAATTCTAGTTTGAACCACATTTTTGGTGTCTTAAGAAGAAAGTAGTTATAAAAGACAGAAAATACACGTCAAGTCTAAACAGTAAGTATACAATTAAGCTGTATTCTAGTATTTTAAAGTTGCATGCAATATGACATAATTATGCACGGGACAAACTATTGAACGGGACAAACTTAAATTGACCTAAAAGTCAATTACAGGAAGTAGTTGGATACTATTCATGATATATACGTATGGTGAAGTTAAGCTTGGCACTGTGTTTAGGGTTCACAGTTACTATACCTCCGATCCGATGCATTTTATAGGTATAGATTAAACGTCCCCTATCATACGTATCACATACTAGTATCTGCTATAACTTGTACGAACTGAGAGTGAGGAGGCTCAGAAGTCAAAACATAATAAGTCTAAATATTGAAATTGCTGCCGTCTAAAAGTTCACAGGTTAGCAGCCTTTCTTGTTACTGTCTATGTGGTGCTTATATATAAACATTGTATCACTTCTCAGTAGCTAGATAGAGTTGTAGCTTTTCATCAAATTAAGCAGCAGCTTAAAGTGTTGCTTTGAAATGCAATGATTGCCACTTTATTTGAACTTAAAACAAAAGAGGTGTGCCTTCAGGGGTAGGGTTTGAACGGAGGAATTTAACATAGAAAGCAATGGGACCATGAATTAGTCGTGTCCTTCCTATAAATTTGCGAAAGAAACTCATTTTGTATTTTATCATTTAGCAGATTACTGTCAACAGTTTCAGAAAAGGTATCAATCAAAGGCATTGAAATTCTAGTTTGAACCACATTTTTGGTGTCTTAAGAAGAAAGTAGTTATAAAAGACAGAAAATACACGTCAAGTCTAAACAGTAAGTATACAATTAAGCTGTATTCTAGTATTTTAAAGTTGCATGCAATATGACATAATTATGCACGGGACAAACTATTGAACGGGACAAACTTAAATTGACCTAAAAGTCAATTACAGGAAGTAGTTGGATACTATTCATGATATATACGTATGGTGAAGTTAAGCTTGGCACTGTGTTTAGGGTTCACAGTTACTATACCTCCGATCCGATGCATTTTATAGGTATAGATTAAACGTCCCCTATCATACGTATCACATACTAGTATCTGCTATAACTTGTACGAACTGAGAGTGAGGAGGCTCAGAAGTCAAAACATAATAAGTCTAAATATTGAAATTGCTGCCGTCTAAAAGTTCACAGGTTAGCAGCCTTTCTTGTTACTGTCTATGTGGTGCTTATATATAAACATTGTATCACTTCTCAGTAGCTAGATAGAGTTGTAGCTTTTCATCAAATTAAGCAGCAGCTTAAAGTGTTGCTTTGAAATGCAATGATTGCCACTTTATTTGAACTTAAAACAAAAGAGGTGTGCCTTCAGGGGTAGGGTTTGAACGGAGGAATTTAACATAGAAAGCAATGGGACCATGAATTAGTCGTGTCCTTCCTATAAATTTGCGAAAGAAACTCATTTTGTATTTTATCATTTAGCAGATTACTGTCAACAGTTTCAGAAAAGGTATCAATCAAAGGCATTGAAATTCTAGTTTGAACCACATTTTTGGTGTCTTAAGAAGAAAGTAGTTATAAAAGACAGAAAATACACGTCAAGTCTAAACAGTAAGTATACAATTAAGCTGTATTCTAGTATTTTAAAGTTGCATGCAATATGACATAATTATGCACGGGACAAACTATTGAACGGGACAAACTTAAATTGACCTAAAAGTCAATTACAGGAAGTAGTTGGATACTATTCATGATATATACGTATGGTGAAGTTAAGCTTGGCACTGTGTTTAGGGTTCACAGTTACTATACCTCCGATCCGATGCATTTTATAGGTATAGATTAAACGTCCCCTATCATACGTATCACATACTAGTATCTGCTATAACTTGTACGAACTGAGAGTGAGGAGGCTCAGAAGTCAAAACATAATAAGTCTAAATATTGAAATTGCTGCCGTCTAAAAGTTCACAGGTTAGCAGCCTTTCTTGTTACTGTCTATGTGGTGCTTATATATAAACATTGTATCACTTCTCAGTAGCTAGATAGAGTTGTAGCTTTTCATCAAATTAAGCAGCAGCTTAAAGTGTTGCTTTGAAATGCAATGATTGCCACTTTATTTGAACTTAAAACAAAAGAGGTGTGCCTTCAGGGGTAGGGTTTGAACGGAGGAATTTAACATAGAAAGCAATGGGACCATGAATTAGTCGTGTCCTTCCTATAAATTTGCGAAAGAAACTCATTTTGTATTTTATCATTTAGCAGATTACTGTCAACAGTTTCAGAAAAGGTATCAATCAAAGGCATTGAAATTCTAGTTTGAACCACATTTTTTGGTGTCTTAAGAAGAAAGTAGTTATAAAAGACAGAAAATACACGTCAAGTCTAAACAGTAAGTATACAATTAAGCTGTATTCTAGTATTTTAAAGTTGCATGCAATATGACATAATTATGCACGGGACAAACTATTGCACGGGACAAACTTAAATTGACCTAAAAGTCAATTACAGGAAGTAGTTGGATACTATTCATGATATATACGTATGGTGAAGTTAAGCTTGGCACTGTGTTTAGGGTTCACAGTTACTATACCTCCGATCCGATGCATTTTATAGGTATAGATTAAACGTCCCCTATCATACGTATCACATACTAGTATCTGCTATAACTTGTACGAACTGAGAGTGAGGAGGCTCAGAAGTCAAAACATAATAAGTCTAAATATTGAAATTGCTGCCGTCTAAAAGTTCACAGGTTAGCAGCCTTTCTTGTTACTGTCTATGTGGTGCTTATATATAAACATTGTATCACTTCTCAGTAGCTAGATAGAGTTGTAGCTTTTCATCAAATTAAGCAGCAGCTTAAAGTGTTGCTTTGAAATGCAATGATTGCCACTTTATTTGAACTTAAAACAAAAGAGGTGTGCCTTCAGGGGTAGGGTTTGAACGGAGGAATTTAACATAGAAAGCAATGGGACCATGAATTAGTCGTGTCCTTCCTATAAATTTGCGAAAGAAACTCATTTTGTATTTTATCATTTAGCAGATTACTGTCAACAGTTTCAGAAAAGGTATCAATCAAAGGCATTGAAATTCTAGTTTGAACCACATTTTTGGTGTCTTAAGAAGAAAGTAGTTATAAAAGACAGAAAATACACGTCAAGTCTAAACAGTAAGTATACAATTAAGCTGTATTCTAGTATTTTAAAGTTGCATGCAATATGACATAATTATGCACGGGACAAACTATTGAACGGGACAAACTTAAATTGACCTAAAAGTCAATTACAGGAAGTAGTTGGATACTATTCATGATATATACGTATGGTGAAGTTAAGCTTGGCACTGTGTTTAGGGTTCACAGTTACTATACCTCCGATCCGATGCATTTTATAGGTATAGATTAAACGTCCCCTATCATACGTATCACATACTAGTATCTGCTATAACTTGTACGAACTGAGAGTGAGGAGGCTCAGAAGTCAAAACATAATAAGTCTAAATATTGAAATTGCTGCCGTCTAAAAGTTCACAGGTTAGCAGCCTTTCTTGTTACTGTCTATGTGGTGCTTATATATAAACATTGTATCACTTCTCAGTAGCTAGATAGAGTTGTAGCTTTTCATCAAATTAAGCAGCAGCTTAAAGTGTTGCTTTGAAATGCAATGATTGCCACTTTATTTGAACTTAAAACAAAAGAGGTGTGCCTTCAGGGGTAGGGTTTGAACGGAGGAATTTAACATAGAAAGCAATGGGACCATGAATTAGTCGTGTCCTTCCTATAAATTTGCGAAAGAAACTCATTTTGTATTTTATCATTTAGCAGATTACTGTCAACAGTTTCAGAAAAGGTATCAATCAAAGGCATTGAAATTCTAGTTTGAACCACATTTTTTGGTGTCTTAAGAAGAAAGTAGTTATAAAAGACAGAAAATACACGTCAAGTCTAAACAGTAAGTATACAATTAAGCTGTATTCTAGTATTTTAAAGTTGCATGCAATATGACATAATTATGCACGGGACAAACTATTGCACGGGACAAACTTAAATTGACCTAAAAGTCAATTACAGGAAGTAGTTGGATACTATTCATGATATATACGTATGGTGAAGTTAAGCTTGGCACTGTGTTTAGGGTTCACAGTTACTATACCTCCGATCCGATGCATTTTATAGGTATAGATTAAACGTCCCCTATCATACGTATCACATACTAGTATCTGCTATAACTTGTACGAACTGAGAGTGAGGAGGCTCAGAAGTCAAAACATAATAAGTCTAAATATTGAAATTGCTGCCGTCTAAAAGTTCACAGGTTAGCAGCCTTTCTTGTTACTGTCTATGTGGTGCTTATATATAAACATTGTATCACTTCTCAGTAGCTAGATAGAGTTGTAGCTTTTCATCAAATTAAGCAGCAGCTTAAAGTGTTGCTTTGAAATGCAATGATTGCCACTTTATTTGAACTTAAAACAAAAGAGGTGTGCCTTCAGGGGTAGGGTTTGAACGGAGGAATTTAACATAGAAAGCAATGGGACCATGAATTAGTCGTGTCCTTCCTATAAATTTGCGAAAGAAACTCATTTTGTATTTTATCATTTAGCAGATTACTGTCAACAGTTTCAGAAAAGGTATCAATCAAAGGCATTGAAATTCTAGTTTGAACCACATTTTTGGTGTCTTAAGAAGAAAGTAGTTATAAAAGACAGAAAATACACGTCAAGTCTAAACAGTAAGTATACAATTAAGCTGTATTCTAGTATTTTAAAGTTGCATGCAATATGACATAATTATGCACGGGACAAACTATTGAACGGGACAAACTTAAATTGACCTAAAAGTCAATTACAGGAAGTAGTTGGATACTATTCATGATATATACGTATGGTGAAGTTAAGCTTGGCACTGTGTTTAGGGTTCACAGTTACTATACCTCCGATCCGATGCATTTTATAGGTATAGATTAAACGTCCCCTATCATACGTATCACATACTAGTATCTGCTATAACTTGTACGAACTGAGAGTGAGGAGGCTCAGAAGTCAAAACATAATAAGTCTAAATATTGAAATTGCTGCCGTCTAAAAGTTCACAGGTTAGCAGCCTTTCTTGTTACTGTCTATGTGGTGCTTATATATAAACATTGTATCACTTCTCAGTAGCTAGATAGAGTTGTAGCTTTTCATCAAATTAAGCAGCAGCTTAAAGTGTTGCTTTGAAATGCAATGATTGCCACTTTATTTGAACTTAAAACAAAAGAGGTGTGCCTTCAGGGGTAGGGTTTGAACGGAGGAATTTAACATAGAAAGCAATGGGACCATGAATTAGTCGTGTCCTTCCTATAAATTTGCGAAAGAAACTCATTTTGTATTTTATCATTTAGCAGATTACTGTCAACAGTTTCAGAAAAGGTATCAATCAAAGGCATTGAAATTCTAGTTTGAACCACATTTTTGGTGTCTTAAGAAGAAAGTAGTTATAAAAGACAGAAAATACACGTCAAGTCTAAACAGTAAGTATACAATTAAGCTGTATTCTAGTATTTTAAAGTTGCATGCAATATGACATAATTATGCACGGGACAAACTATTGAACGGGACAAACTTAAATTGACCTAAAAGTCAATTACAGGAAGTAGCTGGATACTATTCATGATATATACGTATGGTGAAGTTAAGCTTGGCACTGTGTTTAGGGTTCACAGTTACTATACCTCCGATCCGATGCATTTTATAGGTATAGATTAAACGTCCCCTATCATACGTATCACATACTAGTATCTGCTATAACTTGTACGAACTGAGAGTGAGGAGGCTCAGAAGTCAAAACATAATAAGTCTAAATATTGAAATTGCTGCCGTCTAAAAGTTCACAGGTTAGCAGCCTTTCTTGTTACTGTCTATGTGGTGCTTATATATAAACATTGTATCACTTCTCAGTAGCTAGATAGAGTTGTAGCTTTTCATCAAATTAAGCAGCAGCTTAAAGTGTTGCTTTGAAATGCAATGATTGCCACTTTATTTGAACTTAAAACAAAAGAGGTGTGCCTTCAGGGGTAGGGTTTGAACGGAGGAATTTAACATAGAAAGCAATGGGACCATGAATTAGTCGTGTCCTTCCTATAAATTTGCGAAAGAAACTCATTTTGTATTTTATCATTTAGCAGATTACTGTCAACAGTTTCAGAAAAGGTATCAATCAAAGGCATTGAAATTCTAGTTTGAACCACATTTTTGGTGTCTTAAGAAGAAAGTAGTTATAAAAGACAGAAAATACACGTCAAGTCTAAACAGTAAGTATACAATTAAGCTGTATTCTAGTATTTTAAAGTTGCATGCAATATGACATAATTATGCACGGGACAAACTATTGAACGGGACAAACTTAAATTAACCTAAAAGTCAATTACAGGAAGTAGTTGGATACTATTCATGATATATACGTATGGTGAAGTTAAGCTTGGCACTGTGTTTAGGGTTCACAGTTACTATACCTCCGATCCGATGCATTTTATAGGTATAGATTAAACGTCCCCTATCATACGTATCACATACTAGTATCTGCTATAACTTGTACGAACTGAGAGTGAGGAGGCTCAGAAGTCAAAACATAATAAGTCTAAATATTGAAATTGCTGCCGTCTAAAAGTTCACAGGTTAGCAGCCTTTCTTGTTACTGTCTATGTGGTGCTTATATATAAACATTGTATCACTTCTCAGTAGCTAGATAGAGTTGTAGCTTTTCATCAAATTAAGCAGCAGCTTAAAGTGTTGCTTTGAAATGCAATGATTGCCACTTTATTTGAACTTAAAACAAAAGAGGTGTGCCTTCAGGGGTAGGGTTTGAACGGAGGAATTTAACATAGAAAGCAATGGGACCATGAATTAGTCGTGTCCTTCCTATAAATTTGCGAAAGAAACTCATTTTGTATTTTATCATTTAGCAGATTACTGTCAACAGTTTCAGAAAAGGTATCAATCAAAGGCATTGAAATTCTAGTTTGAACCACATTTTTGGTGTCTTAAGAAGAAAGTAGTTATAAAAGACAGAAAATACACGTCAAGTCTAAACAGTAAGTATACAATTAAGCTGTATTCTAGTATTTTAAAGTTGCATGCAATATGACATAATTATGCACGGGACAAACTATTGAACGGGACAAACTTAAATTGACCTAAAAGTCAATTACAGGAAGTAGTTGGATACTATTCATGATATATACGTATGGTGAAGTTAAGCTTGGCACTGTGTTTAGGGTTCACAGTTACTATACCTCCGATCCGATGCATTTTATAGGTATAGATTAAACGTCCCCTATCATACGTATCACATACTAGTATCTGCTATAACTTGTACGAACTGAGAGTGAGGAGGCTCAGAAGTCAAAACATAATAAGTCTAAATATTGAAATTGCTGCCGTCTAAAAGTTCACAGGTTAGCAGCCTTTCTTGTTACTGTCTATGTGGTGCTTATATATAAACATTGTATCACTTCTCAGTAGCTAGATAGAGTTGTAGCTTTTCATCAAATTAAGCAGCAGCTTAAAGTGTTGCTTTGAAATGCAATGATTGCCACTTTATTTGAACTTAAAACAAAAGGTGTGCCTTCAGGGGTAGGGTTTGAACGGAGGAATTTAACATAGAAAGCAATGGGACCATGAATTAGTCGTGTCCTTCCTATAAATTTGCGAAAGAAACTCATTTTGTATTTTATCATTTAGCAGATTACTGTCAACAGTTTCAGAAAAGGTATCAATCAAAGGCATTGAAATTCTAGTTTGAACCACATTTTTGGTGTCTTAAGAAGAAAGTAGTTATAAAAGACAGAAAATACACGTCAAGTCTAAACAGTAAGTATACAATTAAGCTGTATTCTAGTATTTTAAAGTTGCATGCAATATGACATAATTATGCACGGGACAAACTATTGAACGGGACAAACTTAAATTGACCTAAAAGTCAATTACAGGAAGTAGTTGGATACTATTCATGATATATACGTATGGTGAAGTTAAGCTTGGCACTGTGTTTAGGGTTCACAGTTACTATACCTCCGATCCGATGCATTTTATAGGTATAGATTAAACGTCCCCTATCATACGTATCACATACTAGTATCTGCTATAACTTGTACGAACTGAGAGTGAGGAGGCTCAGAAGTCAAAACATAATAAGTCTAAATATTGAAATTGCTGCCGTCTAAAAGTTCACAGGTTAGCAGCCTTTCTTGTTACTGTCTATGTGGTGCTTATATATAAACATTGTATCACTTCTCAGTAGCTAGATAGAGTTGTAGCTTTTCATCAAATTAAGCAGCAGCTTAAAGTGTTGCTTTGAAATGCAATGATTGCCACTTTATTTGAACTTAAAACAAAAGAGGTGTGCCTTCAGGGGTAGGGTTTGAACGGAGGAATTTAACATAGAAAGCAATGGGACCATGAATTAGTCGTGTCCTTCCTATAAATTTGCGAAAGAAACTCATTTTGTATTTTATCATTTAGCAGATTACTGTCAACAGTTTCAGAAAAGGTATCAATCAAAGGCATTGAAATTCTAGTTTGAACCACATTTTTGGTGTCTTAAGAAGAAAGTAGTTATAAAAGACAGAAAATACACGTCAAGTCTAAACAGTAAGTATACAATTAAGCTGTATTCTAGTATTTTAAAGTTGCATGCAATATGACATAATTATGCACGGGACAAACTATTGAACGGGACAAACTTAAATTGACCTAAAAGTCAATTACAGGAAGTAGTTGGATACTATTCATGATATATACGTATGGTGAAGTTAAGCTTGGCACTGTGTTTAGGGTTCACAGTTACTATACCTCCGATCCGATGCATTTTATAGGTATAGATTAAACGTCCCCTATCATACGTATCACATACTAGTATCTGCTATAACTTGTACGAACTGAGAGTGAGGAGGCTCAGAAGTCAAAACATAATAAGTCTAAATATTGAAATTGCTGCCGTCTAAAAGTTCACAGGTTAGCAGCCTTTCTTGTTACTGTCTATGTGGTGCTTATATATAAACATTGTATCACTTCTCAGTAGCTAGATAGAGTTGTAGCTTTTCATCAAATTAAGCAGCAGCTTAAAGTGTTGCTTTGAAATGCAATGATTGCCACTTTATTTGAACTTAAAACAAAAGAGGTGTGCCTTCAGGGGTAGGGTTTGAACGGAGGAATTTAACATAGAAAGCAATGGGACCATGAATTAGTCGTGTCCTTCCTATAAATTTGCGAAAGAAACTCATTTTGTATTTTATCATTTAGCAGATTACTGTCAACAGTTTCAGAAAAGGTATCAATCAAAGGCATTGAAATTCTAGTTTGAACCACATTTTTGGTGTCTTAAGAAGAAAGTAGTTATAAAAGACAGAAAATACACGTCAAGTCTAAACAGTAAGTATACAATTAAGCTGTATTCTAGTATTTTAAAGTTGCATGCAATATGACATAATTATGCACGGGACAAACTATTGAACGGGACAAACTTAAATTGACCTAAAAGTCAATTACAGGAAGTAGTTGGATACTATTCATGATATATACGTATGGTGAAGTTAAGCTTGGCACTGTGTTTAGGGTTCACAGTTACTATACCTCCGATCCGATGCATTTTATAGGTATAGATTAAACGTCCCCTATCATACGTATCACATACTAGTATCTGCTATAACTTGTACGAACTGAGAGTGAGGAGGCTCAGAAGTCAAAACATAATAAGTCTAAATATTGAAATTGCTGCCGTCTAAAAGTTCACAGGTTAGCAGCCTTTCTTGTTACTGTCTATGTGGTGCTTATATATAAACATTGTATCACTTCTCAGTAGCTAGATAGAGTTGTAGCTTTTCATCAAATTAAGCAGCAGCTTAAAGTGTTGCTTTGAAATGCAATGATTGCCACTTTATTTGAACTTAAAACAAAAGAGGTGTGCCTTCAGGGGTAGGGTTTGAACGGAGGAATTTAACATAGAAAGCAATGGGACCATGAATTAGTCGTGTCCTTCCTATAAATTTGCGAAAGAAACTCATTTTGTATTTTATCATTTAGCAGATTACTGTCAACAGTTTCAGAAAAGGTATCAATCAAAGGCATTGAAATTCTAGTTTGAACCACATTTTTGGTGTCTTAAGAAGAAAGTAGTTATAAAAGACAGAAAATACACGTCAAGTCTAAACAGTAAGTATACAATTAAGCTGTATTCTAGTATTTTAAAGTTGCATGCAATATGACATAATTATGCACGGGACAAACTATTGAACGGGACAAACTTAAATTGACCTAAAAGTCAATTACAGGAAGTAGTTGGATACTATTCATGATATATACGTATGGTGAAGTTAAGCTTGGCACTGTGTTTAGGGTTCACAGTTACTATACCTCCGATCCGATGCATTTTATAGGTATAGATTAAACGTCCCCTATCATACGTATCACATACTAGTATCTGCTATAACTTGTACGAACTGAGAGTGAGGAGGCTCAGAAGTCAAAACATAATAAGTCTAAATATTGAAATTGCTGCCGTCTAAAAGTTCACAGGTTAGCAGCCTTTCTTGTTACTGTCTATGTGGTGCTTATATATAAACATTGTATCACTTCTCAGTAGCTAGATAGAGTTGTAGCTTTTCATCAAATTAAGCAGCAGCTTAAAGTGTTGCTTTGAAATGCAATGATTGCCACTTTATTTGAACTTAAAACAAAAGAGGTGTGCCTTCAGGGGTAGGGTTTGAACGGAGGAATTTAACATAGAAAGCAATGGGACCATGAATTAGTCGTGTCCTTCCTATAAATTTGCGAAAGAAACTCATTTTGTATTTTATCATTTAGCAGATTACTGTCAACAGTTTCAGAAAAGGTATCAATCAAAGGCATTGAAAATTCTAGTTTGAACCACATTTTTGGTGTCTTAAGAAGAAAGTAGTTATAAAAGACAGAAAATACACGTCAAGTCTAAACAGTAAGTATACAATTAAGCTGTATTCTAGTATTTTAAAGTTGCATGCAATATGACATAATTATGCACGGGACAAACTATTGAACGGGACAAACTTAAATTGACCTAAAAGTCAATTACAGGAAGTAGTTGGATACTATTCATGATATATACGTATGGTGAAGTTAAGCTTGGCACTGTGTTTAGGGTTCACAGTTACTATACCTCCGATCCGATGCATTTTATAGGTATAGATTAAACGTCCCCTATCATACGTATCACATACTAGTATCTGCTATAACTTGTACGAACTGAGAGTGAGGAGGCTCAGAAGTCAAAACATAATAAGTCTAAATATTGAAATTGCTGCCGTCTAAAAGTTCACAGGTTAGCAGCCTTTCTTGTTACTGTCTATGTGGTGCTTATATATAAACATTGTATCACTTCTCAGTAGCTAGATAGAGTTGTAGCTTTTCATCAAATTAAGCAGCAGCTTAAAGTGTTGCTTTGAAATGCAATGATTGCCACTTTATTTGAACTTAAAACAAAAGAGGTGTGCCTTCAGGGGTAGGGTTTGAACGGAGGAATTTAACATAGAAAGCAATGGGACCATGAATTAGTCGTGTCCTTCCTATAAATTTGCGAAAGAAACTCATTTTGTATTTTATCATTTAGCAGATTACTGTCAACAGTTTCAGAAAAGGTATCAATCAAAGGCATTGAAATTCTAGTTTGAACCACATTTTTGGTGTCTTAAGAAGAAAGTAGTTATAAAAGACAGAAAATACACGTCAAGTCTAAACAGTAAGTATACAATTAAGCTGTATTCTAGTATTTTAAAGTTGCATGCAATATGACATAATTATGCACGGGACAAACTATTGAACGGGACAAACTTAAATTGACCTAAAAGTCAATTACAGGAAGTAGTTGGATACTATTCATGATATATACGTATGGTGAAGTTAAGCTTGGCACTGTGTTTAGGGTTCACAGTTACTATACCTCCGATCCGATGCATTTTATAGGTATAGATTAAACGTCCCCTATCATACGTATCACATACTAGTATCTGCTATAACTTGTACGAACTGAGAGTGAGGAGGCTCAGAAGTCAAAACATAATAAGTCTAAATATTGAAATTGCTGCCGTCTAAAAGTTCACAGGTTAGCAGCCTTTCTTGTTACTGTCTATGTGGTGCTTATATATAAACATTGTATCACTTCTCAGTAGCTAGATAGAGTTGTAGCTTTTCATCAAATTAAGCAGCAGCTTAAAGTGTTGCTTTGAAATGCAATGATTGCCACTTTATTTGAACTTAAAACAAAAGAGGTGTGCCTTCAGGGGTAGGGTTTGAACGGAGGAATTTAACATAGAAAGCAATGGGACCATGAATTAGTCGTGTCCTTCCTATAAATTTGCGAAAGAAACTCATTTTGTATTTTATCATTTAGCAGATTACTGTCAACAGTTTCAGAAAAGGTATCAATCAAAGGCATTGAAATTCTAGTTTGAACCACATTTTTGGTGTCTTAAGAAGAAAGTAGTTATAAAAGACAGAAAATACACGTCAAGTCTAAACAGTAAGTATACAATTAAGCTGTATTCTAGTATTTTAAAGTTGCATGCAATATGACATAATTATGCACGGGACAAACTATTGAACGGGACAAACTTAAATTGACCTAAAAGTCAATTACAGGAAGTAGTTGGATACTATTCATGATATATACGTATGGTGAAGTTAAGCTTGGCACTGTGTTTAGGGTTCACAGTTACTATACCTCCGATCCGATGCATTTTATAGGTATAGATTAAACGTCCCCTATCATACGTATCACATACTAGTATCTGCTATAACTTGTACGAACTGAGAGTGAGGAGGCTCAGAAGTCAAAACATAATAAGTCTAAATATTGAAATTGCTGCCGTCTAAAAGTTCACAGGTTAGCAGCCTTTCTTGTTACTGTCTATGTGGTGCTTATATATAAACATTGTATCACTTCTCAGTAGCTAGATAGAGTTGTAGCTTTTCATCAAATTAAGCAGCAGCTTAAAGTGTTGCTTTGAAATGCAATGATTGCCACTTTATTTGAACTTAAAACAAAAGAGGTGTGCCTTCAGGGGTAGGGTTTGAACGGAGGAATTTAACATAGAAAGCAATGGGACCATGAATTAGTCGTGTCCTTCCTATAAATTTGCGAAAGAAACTCATTTTGTATTTTATCATTTAGCAGATTACTGTCAACAGTTTCAGAAAAGGTATCAATCAAAGGCATTGAAATTCTAGTTTGAACCACATTTTTGGTGTCTTAAGAAGAAAGTAGTTATAAAAGACAGAAAATACACGTCAAGTCTAAACAGTAAGTATACAATTAAGCTGTATTCTAGTATTTTAAAGTTGCATGCAATATGACATAATTATGCACGGGACAAACTATTGAACGGGACAAACTTAAATTGACCTAAAAGTCAATTACAGGAAGTAGTTGGATACTATTCATGATATATACGTATGGTGAAGTTAAGCTTGGCACTGTGTTTAGGGTTCACAGTTACTATACCTCCGATCCGATGCATTTTATAGGTATAGATTAAACGTCCCCTATCATACGTATCACATACTAGTATCTGCTATAACTTGTACGAACTGAGAGTGAGGAGGCTCAGAAGTCAAAACATAATAAGTCTAAATATTGAAATTGCTGCCGTCTAAAAGTTCACAGGTTAGCAGCCTTTCTTGTTACTGTCTATGTGGTGCTTATATATAAACATTGTATCACTTCTCAGTAGCTAGATAGAGTTGTAGCTTTTCATCAAATTAAGCAGCAGCTTAAAGTGTTGCTTTGAAATGCAATGATTGCCACTTTATTTGAACTTAAAACAAAAGAGGTGTGCCTTCAGGGGTAGGGTTTGAACGGAGGAATTTAACATAGAAAGCAATGGGACCATGAATTAGTCGTGTCCTTCCTATAAATTTGCGAAAGAAACTCATTTTGTATTTTATCATTTAGCAGATTACTGTCAACAGTTTCAGAAGGTATCAATCAAAGGCATTGAAATTCTAGTTTGAACCACATTTTTGGTGTCTTAAGAAGAAAGTAGTTATAAAAGACAGAAAATACACGTCAAGTCTAAACAGTAAGTATACAATTAAGCTGTATTCTAGTATTTTAAAGTTGCATGCAATATGACATAATTATGCACGGGACAAACTATTGAACGGGACAAACTTAAATTGACCTAAAAGTCAATTACAGGAAGTAGTTGGATACTATTCATGATATATACGTATGGTGAAGTTAAGCTTGGCACTGTGTTTAGGGTTCACAGTTACTATACCTCCGATCCGATGCATTTTATAGGTATAGATTAAACGTCCCCTATCATACGTATCACATACTAGTATCTGCTATAACTTGTACGAACTGAGAGTGAGGAGGCTCAGAAGTCAAAACATAATAAGTCTAAATATTGAAATTGCTGCCGTCTAAAAGTTCACAGGTTAGCAGCCTTTCTTGTTACTGTCTATGTGGTGCTTATATATAAACATTGTATCACTTCTCAGTAGCTAGATAGAGTTGTAGCTTTTCATCAAATTAAGCAGCAGCTTAAAGTGTTGCTTTGAAATGCAATGATTGCCACTTTATTTGAACTTAAAACAAAAGAGGTGTGCCTTCAGGGGTAGGGTTTGAACGGAGGAATTTAACATAGAAAGCAATGGGACCATGAATTAGTCGTGTCCTTCCTATAAATTTGCGAAAGAAACTCATTTTGTATTTTATCATTTAGCAGATTACTGTCAACAGTTTCAGAAAAGGTATCAATCAAAGGCATTGAAATTCTAGTTTGAACCACATTTTTGGTGTCTTAAGAAGAAAGTAGTTATAAAAGACAGAAAATACACGTCAAGTCTAAACAGTAAGTATACAATTAAGCTGTATTCTAGTATTTTAAAGTTGCATGCAATATGACATAATTATGCACGGGACAAACTATTGAACGGGACAAACTTAAATTGACCTAAAAGTCAATTACAGGAAGTAGTTGGATACTATTCATGATATATACGTATGGTGAAGTTAAGCTTGGCACTGTGTTTAGGGTTCACAGTTACTATACCTCCGATCCGATGCATTTTATAGGTATAGATTAAACGTCCCCTATCATACGTATCACATACTAGTATCTGCTATAACTTGTACGAACTGAGAGTGAGGAGGCTCAGAAGTCAAAACATAATAAGTCTAAATATTGAAATTGCTGCCGTCTAAAAGTTCACAGGTTAGCAGCCTTTCTTGTTACTGTCTATGTGGTGCTTATATATAAACATTGTATCACTTCTCAGTAGCTAGATAGAGTTGTAGCTTTTCATCAAATTAAGCAGCAGCTTAAAGTGTTGCTTTGAAATGCAATGATTGCCACTTTATTTGAACTTAAAACAAAAGAGGTGTGCCTTCAGGGGTAGGGTTTGAACGGAGGAATTTAACATAGAAAGCAATGGGACCATGAATTAGTCGTGTCCTTCCTATAAATTTGCGAAAGAAACTCATTTTGTATTTTATCATTTAGCAGATTACTGTCAACAGTTTCAGAAAAGGTATCAATCAAAGGCATTGAAATTCTAGTTTGAACCACATTTTTGGTGTCTTAAGAAGAAAGTAGTTATAAAAGACAGAAAATACACGTCAAGTCTAAACAGTAAGTATACAATTAAGCTGTATTCTAGTATTTTAAAGTTGCATGCAATATGACATAATTATGCACGGGACAAACTATTGAACGGGACAAACTTAAATTAACCTAAAAGTCAATTACAGGAAGTAGTTGGATACTATTCATGATATATACGTATGGTGAAGTTAAGCTTGGCACTGTGTTTAGGGTTCACAGTTACTATACCTCCGATCCGATGCATTTTATAGGTATAGATTAAACGTCCCCTATCATACGTATCACATACTAGTATCTGCTATAACTTGTACGAACTGAGAGTGAGGAGGCTCAGAAGTCAAAACATAATAAGTCTAAATATTGAAATTGCTGCCGTCTAAAAGTTCACAGGTTAGCAGCCTTTCTTGTTACTGTCTATGTGGTGCTTATATATAAACATTGTATCACTTCTCAGTAGCTAGATAGAGTTGTAGCTTTTCATCAAATTAAGCAGCAGCTTAAAGTGTTGCTTTGAAATGCAATGATTGCCACTTTATTTGAACTTAAAACAAAAGAGGTGTGCCTTCAGGGGTAGGGTTTGAACGGAGGAATTTAACATAGAAAGCAATGGGACCATGAATTAGTCGTGTCCTTCCTATAAATTTGCGAAAGAAACTCATTTTGTATTTTATCATTTAGCAGATTACTGTCAACAGTTTCAGAAAAGGTATCAATCAAAGGCATTGAAATTCTAGTTTGAACCACATTTTTGGTGTCTTAAGAAGAAAGTAGTTATAAAAGACAGAAAATACACGTCAAGTCTAAACAGTAAGTATACAATTAAGCTGTATTCTAGTATTTTAAAGTTGCATGCAATATGACATAATTATGCACGGGACAAACTATTGAACGGGACAAACTTAAATTGACCTAAAAGTCAATTACAGGAAGTAGTTGGATACTATTCATGATATATACGTATGGTGAAGTTAAGCTTGGCACTGTGTTTAGGGTTCACAGTTACTATACCTCCGATCCGATGCATTTTATAGGTATAGATTAAACGTCCCCTATCATACGTATCACATACTAGTATCTGCTATAACTTGTACGAACTGAGAGTGAGGAGGCTCAGAAGTCAAAACATAATAAGTCTAAATATTGAAATTGCTGCCGTCTAAAAGTTCACAGGTTAGCAGCCTTTCTTGTTACTGTCTATGTGGTGCTTATATATAAACATTGTATCACTTCTCAGTAGCTAGATAGAGTTGTAGCTTTTCATCAAATTAAGCAGCAGCTTAAAGTGTTGCTTTGAAATGCAATGATTGCCACTTTATTTGAACTTAAAACAAAAGAGGTGTGCCTTCAGGGGTAGGGTTTGAACGGAGGAATTTAACATAGAAAGCAATGGGACCATGAATTAGTCGTGTCCTTCCTATAAATTTGCGAAAGAAACTCATTTTGTATTTTATCATTTAGCAGATTACTGTCAACAGTTTCAGAAAAGGTATCAATCAAAGGCATTGAAATTCTAGTTTGAACCACATTTTTGGTGTCTTAAGAAGAAAGTAGTTATAAAAGACAGAAAATACACGTCAAGTCTAAACAGTAAGTATACAATTAAGCTGTATTCTAGTATTTTAAAGTTGCATGCAATATGACATAATTATGCACGGGACAAACTATTGAACGGGACAAACTTAAATTGACCTAAAAGTCAATTACAGGAAGTAGTTGGATACTATTCATGATATATACGTATGGTGAAGTTAAGCTTGGCACTGTGTTTAGGGTTCACAGTTACTATACCTCCGATCCGATGCATTTTATAGGTATAGATTAAACGTCCCCTATCATACGTATCACATACTAGTATCTGCTATAACTTGTACGAACTGAGAGTGAGGAGGCTCAGAAGTCAAAACATAATAAGTCTAAATATTGAAATTGCTGCCGTCTAAAAGTTCACAGGTTAGCAGCCTTTCTTGTTACTGTCTATGTGGTGCTTATATATAAACATTGTATCACTTCTCAGTAGCTAGATAGAGTTGTAGCTTTTCATCAAATTAAGCAGCAGCTTAAAGTGTTGCTTTGAAATGCAATGATTGCCACTTTATTTGAACTTAAAACAAAAGAGGTGTGCCTTCAGGGGTAGGGTTTGAACGGAGGAATTTAACATAGAAAGCAATGGGACCATGAATTAGTCGTGTCCTTCCTATAAATTTGCGAAAGAAACTCATTTTGTATTTTATCATTTAGCAGATTACTGTCAACAGTTTCAGAAAAGGTATCAATCAAAGGCATTGAAATTCTAGTTTGAACCACATTTTTGGTGTCTTAAGAAGAAAGTAGTTATAAAAGACAGAAAATACACGTCAAGTCTAAACAGTAAGTATACAATTAAGCTGTATTCTAGTATTTTAAAGTTGCATGCAATATGACATAATTATGCACGGGACAAACTATTGAACGGGACAAACTTAAATTGACCTAAAAGTCAATTACAGGAAGTAGTTGGATACTATTCATGATATATACGTATGGTGAAGTTAAGCTTGGCACTGTGTTTAGGGTTCACAGTTACTATACCTCCGATCCGATGCATTTTATAGGTATAGATTAAACGTCCCCTATCATACGTATCACATACTAGTATCTGCTATAACTTGTACGAACTGAGAGTGAGGAGGCTCAGAAGTCAAAACATAATAAGTCTAAATATTGAAATTGCTGCCGTCTAAAAGTTCACAGGTTAGCAGCCTTTCTTGTTACTGTCTATGTGGTGCTTATATATAAACATTGTATCACTTCTCAGTAGCTAGATAGAGTTGTAGCTTTTCATCAAATTAAGCAGCAGCTTAAAGTGTTGCTTTGAAATGCAATGATTGCCACTTTATTTGAACTTAAAACAAAAGAGGTGTGCCTTCAGGGGTAGGGTTTGAACGGAGGAATTTAACATAGAAAGCAATGGGACCATGAATTAGTCGTGTCCTTCCTATAAATTTGCGAAAGAAACTCATTTTGTATTTTATCATTTAGCAGATTACTGTCAACAGTTTCAGAAAAGGTATCAATCAAAGGCATTGAAATTCTAGTTTGAACCACATTTTTGGTGTCTTAAGAAGAAAGTAGTTATAAAAGACAGAAAATACACGTCAAGTCTAAACAGTAAGTATACAATTAAGCTGTATTCTAGTATTTTAAAGTTGCATGCAATATGACATAATTATGCACGGGACAAACTATTGAACGGGACAAACTTAAATTGACCTAAAAGTCAATTACAGGAAGTAGTTGGATACTATTCATGATATATACGTATGGTGAAGTTAAGCTTGGCACTGTGTTTAGGGTTCACAGTTACTATACCTCCGATCCGATGCATTTTATAGGTATAGATTAAACGTCCCCTATCATACGTATCACATACTAGTATCTGCTATAACTTGTACGAACTGAGAGTGAGGAGGCTCAGAAGTCAAAACATAATAAGTCTAAATATTGAAATTGCTGCCGTCTAAAAGTTCACAGGTTAGCAGCCTTTCTTGTTACTGTCTATGTGGTGCTTATATATAAACATTGTATCACTTCTCAGTAGCTAGATAGAGTTGTAGCTTTTCATCAAATTAAGCAGCAGCTTAAAGTGTTGCTTTGAAATGCAATGATTGCCACTTTATTTGAACTTAAAACAAAAGAGGTGTGCCTTCAGGGGTAGGGTTTGAACGGAGGAATTTAACATAGAAAGCAATGGGACCATGAATTAGTCGTGTCCTTCCTATAAATTTGCGAAAGAAACTCATTTTGTATTTTATCATTTAGCAGATTACTGTCAACAGTTTCAGAAAAGGTATCAATCAAAGGCATTGAAATTCTAGTTTGAACCACATTTTTGGTGTCTTAAGAAGAAAGTAGTTATAAAAGACAGAAAATACACGTCAAGTCTAAACAGTAAGTATACAATTAAGCTGTATTCTAGTATTTTAAAGTTGCATGCAATATGACATAATTATGCACGGGACAAACTATTGAACGGGACAAACTTAAATTAACCTAAAAGTCAATTACAGGAAGTAGTTGGATACTATTCATGATATATACGTATGGTGAAGTTAAGCTTGGCACTGTGTTTAGGGTTCACAGTTACTATACCTCCGATCCGATGCATTTTATAGGTATAGATTAAACGTCCCCTATCATACGTATCACATACTAGTATCTGCTATAACTTGTACGAACTGAGAGTGAGGAGGCTCAGAAGTCAAAACATAATAAGTCTAAATATTGAAATTGCTGCCGTCTAAAAGTTCACAGGTTAGCAGCCTTTCTTGTTACTGTCTATGTGGTGCTTATATATAAACATTGTATCACTTCTCAGTAGCTAGATAGAGTTGTAGCTTTTCATCAAATTAAGCAGCAGCTTAAAGTGTTGCTTTGAAATGCAATGATTGCCACTTTATTTGAACTTAAAACAAAAGAGGTGTGCCTTCAGGGGTAGGGTTTGAACGGAGGAATTTAACATAGAAAGCAATGGGACCATGAATTAGTCGTGTCCTTCCTATAAATTTGCGAAAGAAACTCATTTTGTATTTTATCATTTAGCAGATTACTGTCAACAGTTTCAGAAAAGGTATCAATCAAAGGCATTGAAATTCTAGTTTGAACCACATTTTTGGTGTCTTAAGAAGAAAGTAGTTATAAAAGACAGAAAATACACGTCAAGTCTAAACAGTAAGTATACAATTAAGCTGTATTCTAGTATTTTAAAGTTGCATGCAATATGACATAATTATGCACGGGACAAACTATTGAACGGGACAAACTTAAATTGACCTAAAAGTCAATTACAGGAAGTAGTTGGATACTATTCATGATATATACGTATGGTGAAGTTAAGCTTGGCACTGTGTTTAGGGTTCACAGTTACTATACCTCCGATCCGATGCATTTTATAGGTATAGATTAAACGTCCCCTATCATACGTATCACATACTAGTATCTGCTATAACTTGTACGAACTGAGAGTGAGGAGGCTCAGAAGTCAAAACATAATAAGTCTAAATATTGAAATTGCTGCCGTCTAAAAGTTCACAGGTTAGCAGCCTTTCTTGTTACTGTCTATGTGGTGCTTATATATAAACATTGTATCACTTCTCAGTAGCTAGATAGAGTTGTAGCTTTTCATCAAATTAAGCAGCAGCTTAAAGTGTTGCTTTGAAATGCAATGATTGCCACTTTATTTGAACTTAAAACAAAAGAGGTGTGCCTTCAGGGGTAGGGTTTGAACGGAGGAATTTAACATAGAAAGCAATGGGACCATGAATTAGTCGTGTCCTTCCTATAAATTTGCGAAAGAAACTCATTTTGTATTTTATCATTTAGCAGATTACTGTCAACAGTTTCAGAAAAGGTATCAATCAAAGGCATTGAAATTCTAGTTTGAACCACATTTTTAGTGTCTTAAGAAGAAAGTAGTTATAAAAGACAGAAAATACACGTCAAGTCTAAACAGTAAGTATACAATTAAGCTGTATTCTAGTATTTTAAAGTTGCATGCAATATGACATAATTATGCACGGGACAAACTATTGAACGGGACAAACTTAAATTGACCTAAAAGTCAATTACAGGAAGTAGTTGGATACTATTCATGATATATACGTATGGTGAAGTTAAGCTTGGCACTGTGTTTAGGGTTCACAGTTACTATACCTCCGATCCGATGCATTTTATAGGTATAGATTAAACGTCCCCTATCATACGTATCACATACTAGTATCTGCTATAACTTGTACGAACTGAGAGTGAGGAGGCTCAGAAGTCAAAACATAATAAGTCTAAATATTGAAATTGCTGCCGTCTAAAAGTTCACAGGTTAGCAGCCTTTCTTGTTACTGTCTATGTGGTGCTTATATATAAACATTGTATCACTTCTCAGTAGCTAGATAGAGTTGTAGCTTTTCATCAAATTAAGCAGCAGCTTAAAGTGTTGCTTTGAAATGCAATGATTGCCACTTTATTTGAACTTAAAACAAAAGAGGTGTGCCTTCAGGGGTAGGGTTTGAACGGAGGAATTTAACATAGAAAGCAATGGGACCATGAATTAGTCGTGTCCTTCCTATAAATTTGCGAAAGAAACTCATTTTGTATTTTATCATTTAGCAGATTACTGTCAACAGTTTCAGAAAAGGTATCAATCAAAGGCATTGAAATTCTAGTTTGAACCACATTTTTGGTGTCTTAAGAAGAAAGTAGTTATAAAAGACAGAAAATACACGTCAAGTCTAAACAGTAAGTATACAATTAAGCTGTATTCTAGTATTTTAAAGTTGCATGCAATATGACATAATTATGCACGGGACAAACTATTGAACGGGACAAACTTAAATTGACCTAAAAGTCAATTACAGGAAGTAGTTGGATACTATTCATGATATATACGTATGGTGAAGTTAAGCTTGGCACTGTGTTTAGGGTTCACAGTTACTATACCTCCGATCCGATGCATTTTATAGGTATAGATTAAACGTCCCCTATCATACGTATCACATACTAGTATCTGCTATAACTTGTACGAACTGAGAGTGAGGAGGCTCAGAAGTCAAAACATAATAAGTCTAAATATTGAAATTGCTGCCGTCTAAAAGTTCACAGGTTAGCAGCCTTTCTTGTTACTGTCTATGTGGTGCTTATATATAAACATTGTATCACTTCTCAGTAGCTAGATAGAGTTGTAGCTTTTCATCAAATTAAGCAGCAGCTTAAAGTGTTGCTTTGAAATGCAATGATTGCCACTTTATTTGAACTTAAAACAAAAGAGGTGTGCCTTCAGGGGTAGGGTTTGAACGGAGGAATTTAACATAGAAAGCAATGGGACCATGAATTAGTCGTGTCCTTCCTATAAATTTGCGAAAGAAACTCATTTTGTATTTTATCATTTAGCAGATTACTGTCAACAGTTTCAGAAAAGGTATCAATCAAAGGCATTGAAATTCTAGTTTGAACCACATTTTTGGTGTCTTAAGAAGAAAGTAGTTATAAAAGACAGAAAATACACGTCAAGTCTAAACAGTAAGTATACAATTAAGCTGTATTCTAGTATTTTAAAGTTGCATGCAATATGACATAATTATGCACGGGACAAACTATTGAACGGGATAAACTTAAATTGACCTAAAAGTCAATTACAGGAAGTAGTTGGATACTATTCATGATATATACGTATGGTGAAGTTAAGCTTGGCACTGTGTTTAGGGTTCACAGTTACTATACCTCCGATCCGATGCATTTTATAGGTATAGATTAAACGTCCCCTATCATACGTATCACATACTAGTATCTGCTATAACTTGTACGAACTGAGAGTGAGGAGGCTCAGAAGTCAAAACATAATAAGTCTAAATATTGAAATTGCTGCCGTCTAAAAGTTCACAGGTTAGCAGCCTTTCTTGTTACTGTCTATGTGGTGCTTATATATAAACATTGTATCACTTCTCAGTAGCTAGATAGAGTTGTAGCTTTTCATCAAATTAAGCAGCAGCTTAAAGTGTTGCTTTGAAATGCAATGATTGCCACTTTATTTGAACTTAAAACAAAAGAGGTGTGCCTTCAGGGGTAGGGTTTGAACGGAGGAATTTAACATAGAAAGCAATGGGACCATGAATTAGTCGTGTCCTTCCTATAAATTTGCGAAAGAAACTCATTTTGTATTTTATCATTTAGCAGATTACTGTCAACAGTTTCAGAAAAGGTATCAATCAAAGGCATTGAAATTCTAGTTTGAACCACATTTTTGGTGTCTTAAGAAGAAAGTAGTTATAAAAGACAGAAAATACACGTCAAGTCTAAACAGTAAGTATACAATTAAGCTGTATTCTAGTATTTTAAAGTTGCATGCAATATGACATAATTATGCACGGGACAAACTATTGAACGGGACAAACTTAAATTGACCTAAAAGTCAATTACAGGAAGTAGTTGGATACTATTCATGATATATACGTATGGTGAAGTTAAGCTTGGCACTGTGTTTAGGGTTCACAGTTACTATACCTCCGATCCGATGCATTTTATAGGTATAGATTAAACGTCCCCTATCATACGTATCACATACTAGTATCTGCTATAACTTGTACGAACTGAGAGTGAGGAGGCTCAGAAGTCAAAACATAATAAGTCTAAATATTGAAATTGCTGCCGTCTAAAAGTTCACAGGTTAGCAGCCTTTCTTGTTACTGTCTATGTGGTGCTTATATATAAACATTGTATCACTTCTCAGTAGCTAGATAGAGTTGTAGCTTTTCATCAAATTAAGCAGCAGCTTAAAGTGTTGCTTTGAAATGCAATGATTGCCACTTTATTTGAACTTAAAACAAAAGAGGTGTGCCTTCAGGGGTAGGGTTTGAACGGAGGAATTTAACATAGAAAGCAATGGGACCATGAATTAGTCGTGTCCTTCCTATAAATTTGCGAAAGAAACTCATTTTGTATTTTATCATTTAGCAGATTACTGTCAACAGTTTCAGAAAAGGTATCAATCAAAGGCATTGAAATTCTAGTTTGAACCACATTTTTGGTGTCTTAAGAAGAAAGTAGTTATAAAAGACAGAAAATACACGTCAAGTCTAAACAGTAAGTATACAATTAAGCTGTATTCTAGTATTTTAAAGTTGCATGCAATATGACATAATTATGCACGGGACAAACTATTGAACGGGACAAACTTAAATTGACCTAAAAGTCAATTACAGGAAGTAGTTGGATACTATTCATGATATATACGTATGGTGAAGTTAAGCTTGGCACTGTGTTTAGGGTTCACAGTTACTATACCTCCGATCCGATGCATTTTATAGGTATAGATTAAACGTCCCCTATCATACGTATCACATACTAGTATCTGCTATAACTTGTACGAACTGAGAGTGAGGAGGCTCAGAAGTCAAAACATAATAAGTCTAAATATTGAAATTGCTGCCGTCTAAAAGTTCACAGGTTAGCAGCCTTTCTTGTTACTGTCTATGTGGTGCTTATATATAAACATTGTATCACTTCTCAGTAGCTAGATAGAGTTGTAGCTTTTCATCAAATTAAGCAGCAGCTTAAAGTGTTGCTTTGAAATGCAATGATTGCCACTTTATTTGAACTTAAAACAAAAGAGGTGTGCCTTCAGGGGTAGGGTTTGAACGGAGGAATTTAACATAGAAAGCAATGGGACCATGAATTAGTCGTGTCCTTCCTATAAATTTGCGAAAGAAACTCATTTTGTATTTTATCATTTAGCAGATTACTGTCAACAGTTTCAGAAAAGGTATCAATCAAAGGCATTGAAATTCTAGTTTGAACCACATTTTTGGTGTCTTAAGAAGAAAGTAGTTATAAAAGACAGAAAATACACGTCAAGTCTAAACAGTAAGTATACAATTAAGCTGTATTCTAGTATTTTAAAGTTGCATGCAATATGACATAATTATGCACGGGACAAACTATTGAACGGGACAAACTTAAATTGACCTAAAAGTCAATTACAGGAAGTAGTTGGATACTATTCATGATATATACGTATGGTGAAGTTAAGCTTGGCACTGTGTTTAGGGTTCACAGTTACTATACCTCCGATCCGATGCATTTTATAGGTATAGATTAAACGTCCCCTATCATACGTATCACATACTAGTATCTGCTATAACTTGTACGAACTGAGAGTGAGGAGGCTCAGAAGTCAAAACATAATAAGTCTAAATATTGAAATTGCTGCCGTCTAAAAGTTCACAGGTTAGCAGCCTTTCTTGTTACTGTCTATGTGGTGCTTATATATAAACATTGTATCACTTCTCAGTAGCTAGATAGAGTTGTAGCTTTTCATCAAATTAAGCAGCAGCTTAAAGTGTTGCTTTGAAATGCAATGATTGCCACTTTATTTGAACTTAAAACAAAAGAGGTGTGCCTTCAGGGGTAGGGTTTGAACGGAGGAATTTAACATAGAAAGCAATGGGACCATGAATTAGTCGTGTCCTTCCTATAAATTTGCGAAAGAAACTCATTTTGTATTTTATCATTTAGCAGATTACTGTCAACAGTTTCAGAAAAGGTATCAATCAAAGGCATTGAAATTCTAGTTTGAACCACATTTTTGGTGTCTTAAGAAGAAAGTAGTTATAAAAGACAGAAAATACACGTCAAGTCTAAACAGTAAGTATACAATTAAGCTGTATTCTAGTATTTTAAAGTTGCATGCAATATGACATAATTATGCACGGGACAAACTATTGAACGGGACAAACTTAAATTGACCTAAAAGTCAATTACAGGAAGTAGTTGGATACTATTCATGATATATACGTATGGTGAAGTTAAGCTTGGCACTGTGTTTAGGGTTCACAGTTACTATACCTCCGATCCGATGCATTTTATAGGTATAGATTAAACGTCCCCTATCATACGTATCACATACCAGTATCTGCTATAACTTGTACGAACTGAGAGTGAGGAGGCTCAGAAGTCAAAACATAATAAGTCTAAATATTGAAATTGCTGCCGTCTAAAAGTTCACAGGTTAGCAGCCTTTCTTGTTACTGTCTATGTGGTGCTTATATATAAACATTGTATCACTTCTCAGTAGCTAGATAGAGTTGTAGCTTTTCATCAAATTAAGCAGCAGCTTAAAGTGTTGCTTTGAAATGCAATGATTGCCACTTTATTTGAACTTAAAACAAAAGAGGTGTGCCTTCAGGGGTAGGGTTTGAACGGAGGAATTTAACATAGAAAGCAATGGGACCATGAATTAGTCGTGTCCTTCCTATAAATTTGCGAAAGAAACTCATTTTGTATTTTATCATTTAGCAGATTACTGTCAACAGTTTCAGAAAAGGTATCAATCAAAGGCATTGAAATTCTAGTTTGAACCACATTTTTGGTGTCTTAAGAAGAAAGTAGTTATAAAAGACAGAAAATACACGTCAAGTCTAAACAGTAAGTATACAATTAAGCTGTATTCTAGTATTTTAAAGTTGCATGCAATATGACATAATTATGCACGGGACAAACTATTGAACGGGACAAACTTAAATTGACCTAAAAGTCAATTACAGGAAGTAGTTGGATACTATTCATGATATATACGTATGGTGAAGTTAAGCTTGGCACTGTGTTTAGGGTTCACAGTTACTATACCTCCGATCCGATGCATTTTATAGGTATAGATTAAACGTCCCCTATCATACGTATCACATACTAGTATCTGCTATAACTTGTACGAACTGAGAGTGAGGAGGCTCAGAAGTCAAAACATAATAAGTCTAAATATTGAAATTGCTGCCGTCTAAAAGTTCACAGGTTAGCAGCCTTTCTTGTTACTGTCTATGTGGTGCTTATATATAAACATTGTATCACTTCTCAGTAGCTAGATAGAGTTGTAGCTTTTCATCAAATTAAGCAGCAGCTTAAAGTGTTGCTTTGAAATGCAATGATTGCCACTTTATTTGAACTTAAAACAAAAGAGGTGTGCCTTCAGGGGTAGGGTTTGAACGGAGGAATTTAACATAGAAAGCAATGGGACCATGAATTAGTCGTGTCCTTCCTATAAATTTGCGAAAGAAACTCATTTTGTATTTTATCATTTAGCAGATTACTGTCAACAGTTTCAGAAAAGGTATCAATCAAAGGCATTGCAATTCTAGTTTGAACCACATTTTTGGTGTCTTAAGAAGAAAGTAGTTATAAAAGACAGAAAATACACGTCAAGTCTAAACAGTAAGTATACAATTAAGCTGTATTCTAGTATTTTAAAGTTGCATGCAATATGACATAATTATGCACGGGACAAACTATTGAACGGGACAAACTTAAATTGACCTAAAAGTCAATTACAGGAAGTAGTTGGATACTATTCATGATATATACGTATGGTGAAGTTAAGCTTGGCACTGTGTTTAGGGTTCACAGTTACTATACCTCCGATCCGATGCATTTTATAGGTATAGATTAAACGTCCCCTATCATACGTATCACATACTAGTATCTGCTATAACTTGTACGAACTGAGAGTGAGGAGGCTCAGAAGTCAAAACATAATAAGTCTAAATATTGAAATTGCTGCCGTCTAAAAGTTCACAGGTTAGCAGCCTTTCTTGTTACTGTCTATGTGGTGCTTATATATAAACATTGTATCACTTCTCAGTAGCTAGATAGAGTTGTAGCTTTTCATCAAATTAAGCAGCAGCTTAAAGTGTTGCTTTGAAATGCAATGATTGCCACTTTATTTGAACTTAAAACAAAAGAGGTGTGCCTTCAGGGGTAGGGTTTGAACGGAGGAATTTAACATAGAAAGCAATGGGACCATGAATTAGTCGTGTCCTTCCTATAAATTTGCGAAAGAAACTCATTTTGTATTTTATCATTTAGCAGATTACTGTCAACAGTTTCAGAAAAGGTATCAATCAAAGGCATTGAAATTCTAGTTTGAACCACATTTTTGGTGTCTTAAGAAGAAAGTAGTTATAAAAGACAGAAAATACACGTCAAGTCTAAACAGTAAGTATACAATTAAGCTGTATTCTAGTATTTTAAAGTTGCATGCAATATGACATAATTATGCACGGGACAAACTATTGAACGGGACAAACTTAAATTGACCTAAAAGTCAATTACAGGAAGTAGTTGGATACTATTCATGATATATACGTATGGTGAAGTTAAGCTTGGCACTGTGTTTAGGGTTCACAGTTACTATACCTCCGATCCGATGCATTTTATAGGTATAGATTAAACGTCCCCTATCATACGTATCACATACTAGTATCTGCTATAACTTGTACGAACTGAGAGTGAGGAGGCTCAGAAGTCAAAACATAATAAGTCTAAATATTGAAATTGCTGCCGTCTAAAAGTTCACAGGTTAGCAGCCTTTCTTGTTACTGTCTATGTGGTGCTTATATATAAACATTGTATCACTTCTCAGTAGCTAGATAGAGTTGTAGCTTTTCATCAAATTAAGCAGCAGCTTAAAGTGTTGCTTTGAAATGCAATGATTGCCACTTTATTTGAACTTAAAACAAAAGAGGTGTGCCTTCAGGGGTAGGGTTTGAACGGAGGAATTTAACATAGAAAGCAATGGGACCATGAATTAGTCGTGTCCTTCCTATAAATTTGCGAAAGAAACTCATTTTGTATTTTATCATTTAGCAGATTACTGTCAACAGTTTCAGAAAAGGTATCAATCAAAGGCATTGAAATTCTAGTTTGAACCACATTTTTGGTGTCTTAAGAAGAAAGTAGTTATAAAAGACAGAAAATACACGTCAAGTCTAAACAGTAAGTATACAATTAAGCTGTATTCTAGTATTTTAAAGTTGCATGCAATATGACATAATTATGCACGGGACAAACTATTGAACGGGACAAACTTAAATTGACCTAAAAGTCAATTACAGGAAGTAGTTGGATACTATTCATGATATATACGTATGGTGAAGTTAAGCTTGGCACTGTGTTTAGGGTTCACAGTTACTATACCTCCGATCCGATGCATTTTATAGGTATAGATTAAACGTCCCCTATCATACGTATCACATACTAGTATCTGCTATAACTTGTACGAACTGAGAGTGAGGAGGCTCAGAAGTCAAAACATAATAAGTCTAAATATTGAAATTGCTGCCGTCTAAAAGTTCACAGGTTAGCAGCCTTTCTTGTTACTGTCTATGTGGTGCTTATATATAAACATTGTATCACTTCTCAGTAGCTAGATAGAGTTGTAGCTTTTCATCAAATTAAGCAGCAGCTTAAAGTGTTGCTTGGAAATGCAATGATTGCCACTTTATTTGAACTTAAAACAAAAGAGGTGTGCCTTCAGGGGTAGGGTTTGAACGGAGGAATTTAACATAGAAAGCAATGGGACCATGAATTAGTCGTGTCCTTCCTATAAATTTGCGAAAGAAACTCATTTTGTATTTTATCATTTAGCAGATTACTGTCAACAGTTTCAGAAAAGGTATCAATCAAAGGCATTGAAATTCTAGTTTGAACCACATTTTTGGTGTCTTAAGAAGAAAGTAGTTATAAAAGACAGAAAATACACGTCAAGTCTAAACAGTAAGTATACAATTAAGCTGTATTCTAGTATTTTAAAGTTGCATGCAATATGACATAATTATGCACGGGACAAACTATTGAACGGGACAAACTTAAATTGACCTAAAAGTCAATTACAGGAAGTAGTTGGATACTATTCATGATATATACGTATGGTGAAGTTAAGCTTGGCACTGTGTTTAGGGTTCACAGTTACTATACCTCCGATCCGATGCATTTTATAGGTATAGATTAAACGTCCCCTATCATACGTATCACATACTAGTATCTGCTATAACTTGTACGAACTGAGAGTGAGGAGGCTCAGAAGTCAAAACATAATAAGTCTAAATATTGAAATTGCTGCCGTCTAAAAGTTCACAGGTTAGCAGCCTTTCTTGTTACTGTCTATGTGGTGCTTATATATAAACATTGTATCACTTCTCAGTAGCTAGATAGAGTTGTAGCTTTTCATCAAATTAAGCAGCAGCTTAAAGTGTTGCTTTGAAATGCAATGATTGCCACTTTATTTGAACTTAAAACAAAAGAGGTGTGCCTTCAGGGGTAGGGTTTGAACGGAGGAATTTAACATAGAAAGCAATGGGACCATGAATTAGTCGTGTCCTTCCTATAAATTTGCGAAAGAAACTCATTTTGTATTTTATCATTTAGCAGATTACTGTCAACAGTTTCAGAAAAGGTATCAATCAAAGGCATTGAAATTCTAGTTTGAACCACATTTTTGGTGTCTTAAGAAGAAAGTAGTTATAAAAGACAGAAAATACACGTCAAGTCTAAACAGTAAGTATACAATTAAGCTGTATTCTAGTATTTTAAAGTTGCATGCAATATGACATAATTATGCACGGGACAAACTATTGAACGGGACAAACTTAAATTGACCTAAAAGTCAATTACAGGAAGTAGTTGGATACTATTCATGATATATACGTATGGTGAAGTTAAGCTTGGCACTGTGTTTAGGGTTCACAGTTACTATACCTCCGATCCGATGCATTTTATAGGTATAGATTAAACGTCCCCTATCATACGTATCACATACTAGTATCTGCTATAACTTGTACGAACTGAGAGTGAGGAGGCTCAGAAGTCAAAACATAATAAGTCTAAATATTGAAATTGCTGCCGTCTAAAAGTTCACAGGTTAGCAGCCTTTCTTGTTACTGTCTATGTGGTGCTTATATATAAACATTGTATCACTTCTCAGTAGCTAGATAGAGTTGTAGCTTTTCATCAAATTAAGCAGCAGCTTAAAGTGTTGCTTTGAAATGCAATGATTGCCACTTTATTTGAACTTAAAACAAAAGAGGTGTGCCTTCAGGGGTAGGGTTTGAACGGAGGAATTTAACATAGAAAGCAATGGGACCATGAATTAGTCGTGTCCTTCCTATAAATTTGCGAAAGAAACTCATTTTGTATTTTATCATTTAGCAGATTACTGTCAACAGTTTCAGAAAAGGTATCAATCAAAGGCATTGAAATTCTAGTTTGAACCACATTTTTGGTGTCTTAAGAAGAAAGTAGTTATAAAAGACAGAAAATACACGTCAAGTCTAAACAGTAAGTATACAATTAAGCTGTATTCTAGTATTTTAAAGTTGCATGCAATATGACATAATTATGCACGGGACAAACTATTGAACGGGACAAACTTAAATTGACCTAAAAGTCAATTACAGGAAGTAGTTGGATACTATTCATGATATATACGTATGGTGAAGTTAAGCTTGGCACTGTGTTTAGGGTTCACAGTTACTATACCTCCGATCCGATGCATTTTATAGGTATAGATTAAACGTCCCCTATCATACGTATCACATACTAGTATCTGCTATAACTTGTACGAACTGAGAGTGAGGAGGCTCAGAAGTCAAAACATAATAAGTCTAAATATTGAAATTGCTGCCGTCTAAAAGTTCACAGGTTAGCAGCCTTTCTTGTTACTGTCTATGTGGTGCTTATATATAAACATTGTATCACTTCTCAGTAGCTAGATAGAGTTGTAGCTTTTCATCAAATTAAGCAGCAGCTTAAAGTGTTGCTTTGAAATGCAATGATTGCCACTTTATTTGAACTTAAAACAAAAGAGGTGTGCCTTCAGGGGTAGGGTTTGAACGGAGGAATTTAACATAGAAAGCAATGGGACCATGAATTAGTCGTGTCCTTCCTATAAATTTGCGAAAGAAACTCATTTTGTATTTTATCATTTAGCAGATTACTGTCAACAGTTTCAGAAAAGGTATCAATCAAAGGCATTGAAATTCTAGTTTGAACCACATTTTTGGTGTCTTAAGAAGAAAGTAGTTATAAAAGACAGAAAATACACGTCAAGTCTAAACAGTAAGTATACAATTAAGCTGTATTCTAGTATTTTAAAGTTGCATGCAATATGACATAATTATGCACGGGACAAACTATTGAACGGGACAAACTTAAATTGACCTAAAAGTCAATTACAGGAAGTAGTTGGATACTATTCATGATATATACGTATGGTGAAGTTAAGCTTGGCACTGTGTTTAGGGTTCACAGTTACTATACCTCCGATCCGATGCATTTTATAGGTATAGATTAAACGTCCCCTATCATACGTATCACATACTAGTATCTGCTATAACTTGTACGAACTGAGAGTGAGGAGGCTCAGAAGTCAAAACATAATAAGTCTAAATATTGAAATTGCTGCCGTCTAAAAGTTCACAGGTTAGCAGCCTTTCTTGTTACTGTCTATGTGGTGCTTATATATAAACATTGTATCACTTCTCAGTAGCTAGATAGAGTTGTAGCTTTTCATCAAATTAAGCAGCAGCTTAAAGTGTTGCTTTGAAATGCAATGATTGCCACTTTATTTGAACTTAAAACAAAAGAGGTGTGCCTTCAGGGGTAGGGTTTGAACGGAGGAATTTAACATAGAAAGCAATGGGACCATGAATTAGTCGTGTCCTTCCTATAAATTTGCGAAAGAAACTCATTTTGTATTTTATCATTTAGCAGATTACTGTCAACAGTTTCAGAAAAGGTATCAATCAAAGGCATTGAAATTCTAGTTTGAACCACATTTTTGGTGTCTTAAGAAGAAAGTAGTTATAAAAGACAGAAAATACACGTCAAGTCTAAACAGTAAGTATACAATTAAGCTGTATTCTAGTATTTTAAAGTTGCATGCAATATGACATAATTATGCACGGGACAAACTATTGAACGGGACAAACTTAAATTGACCTAAAAGTCAATTACAGGAAGTAGTTGGATACTATTCATGATATATACGTATGGTGAAGTTAAGCTTGGCACTGTGTTTAGGGTTCACAGTTACTATACCTCCGATCCGATGCATTTTATAGGTATAGATTAAACGTCCCCTATCATACGTATCACATACTAGTATCTGCTATAACTTGTACGAACTGAGAGTGAGGAGGCTCAGAAGTCAAAACATAATAAGTCTAAATATTGAAATTGCTGCCGTCTAAAAGTTCACAGGTTAGCAGCCTTTCTTGTTACTGTCTATGTGGTGCTTATATATAAACATTGTATCACTTCTCAGTAGCTAGATAGAGTTGTAGCTTTTCATCAAATTAAGCAGCAGCTTAAAGTGTTGCTTTGAAATGCAATGATTGCCACTTTATTTGAACTTAAAACAAAAGAGGTGTGCCTTCAGGGGTAGGGTTTGAACGGAGGAATTTAACATAGAAAGCAATGGGACCATGAATTAGTCGTGTCCTTCCTATAAATTTGCGAAAGAAACTCATTTTGTATTTTATCATTTAGCAGATTACTGTCAACAGTTTCAGAAAAGGTATCAATCAAAGGCATTGAAATTCTAGTTTGAACCACATTTTTGGTGTCTTAAGAAGAAAGTAGTTATAAAAGACAGAAAATACACGGCAAGTCTAAACAGTAAGTATACAATTAAGCTGTATTCTAGTATTTTAAAGTTGCATGCAATATGACATAATTATGCACGGGACAAACTATTGAACGGGACAAACTTAAATTGACCTAAAAGTCAATTACAGGAAGTAGTTGGATACTATTCATGATATATACGTATGGTGAAGTTAAGCTTGGCACTGTGTTTAGGGTTCACAGTTACTATACCTCCGATCCGATGCATTTTATAGGTATAGATTAAACGTCCCCTATCATACGTATCACATACTAGTATCTGCTATAACTTGTACGAACTGAGAGTGAGGAGGCTCAGAAGTCAAAACATAATAAGTCTAAATATTGAAATTGCTGCCGTCTAAAAGTTCACAGGTTAGCAGCCTTTCTTGTTACTGTCTATGTGGTGCTTATATATAAACATTGTATCACTTCTCAGTAGCTAGATAGAGTTGTAGCTTTTCATCAAATTAAGCAGCAGCTTAAAGTGTTGCTTTGAAATGCAATGATTGCCACTTTATTTGAACTTAAAACAAAAGAGGTGTGCCTTCAGGGGTAGGGTTTGAACGGAGGAATTTAACATAGAAAGCAATGGGACCATGAATTAGTCGTGTCCTTCCTATAAATTTGCGAAAGAAACTCATTTTGTATTTTATCATTTAGCAGATTACTGTCAACAGTTTCAGAAAAGGTATCAATCAAAGGCATTGAAATTCTAGTTGGAACCACATTTTTGGTGTCTTAAGAAGAAAGTAGTTATAAAAGACAGAAAATACACGTCAAGTCTAAACAGTAAGTATACAATTAAGCTGTATTCTAGTATTTTAAAGTTGCATGCAATATGACATAATTATGCACGGGACAAACTATTGAACGGGACAAACTTAAATTGACCTAAAAGTCAATTACAGGAAGTAGTTGGATACTATTCATGATATATACGTATGGTGAAGTTAAGCTTGGCACTGTGTTTAGGGTTCACAGTTACTATACCTCCGATCCGATGCATTTTATAGGTATAGATTAAACGTCCCCTATCATACGTATCACATACTAGTATCTGCTATAACTTGTACGAACTGAGAGTGAGGAGGCTCAGAAGTCAAAACATAATAAGTCTAAATATTGAAATTGCTGCCGTCTAAAAGTTCACAGGTTAGCAGCCTTTCTTGTTACTGTCTATGTGGTGCTTATATATAAACATTGTATCACTTCTCAGTAGCTAGATAGAGTTGTAGCTTTTCATCAAATTAAGCAGCAGCTTAAAGTGTTGCTTTGAAATGCAATGATTGCCACTTTATTTGAACTTAAAACAAAAGAGGTGTGCCTTCAGGGGTAGGGTTTGAACGGAGGAATTTAACATAGAAAGCAATGGGACCATGAATTAGTCGTGTCCTTCCTATAAATTTGCGAAAGAAACTCATTTTGTATTTTATCATTTAGCAGATTACTGTCAACAGTTTCAGAAAAGGTATCAATCAAAGGCATTGAAATTCTAGTTTGAACCACATTTTTGGTGTCTTAAGAAGAAAGTAGTTATAAAAGACAGAAAATACACGTCAAGTCTAAACAGTAAGTATACAATTAAGCTGTATTCTAGTATTTTAAAGTTGCATGCAATATGACATAATTATGCACGGGACAAACTATTGAACGGGACAAACTTAAATTGACCTAAAAGTCAATTACAGGAAGTAGTTGGATACTATTCATGATATATACGTATGGTGAAGTTAAGCTTGGCACTGTGTTTAGGGTTCACAGTTACTATACCTCCGATCCGATGCATTTTATAGGTATAGATTAAACGTCCCCTATCATACGTATCACATACTAGTATCTGCTATAACTTGTACGAACTGAGAGTGAGGAGGCTCAGAAGTCAAAACATAATAAGTCTAAATATTGAAATTGCTGCCGTCTAAAAGTTCACAGGTTAGCAGCCTTTCTTGTTACTGTCTATGTGGTGCTTATATATAAACATTGTATCACTTCTCAGTAGCTAGATAGAGTTGTAGCTTTTCATCAAATTAAGCAGCAGCTTAAAGTGTTGCTTTGAAATGCAATGATTGCCACTTTATTTGAACTTAAAACAAAAGAGGTGTGCCTTCAGGGGTAGGGTTTGAACGGAGGAATTTAACATAGAAAGCAATGGGACCATGAATTAGTCGTGTCCTTCCTATAAATTTGCGAAAGAAACTCATTTTGTATTTTATCATTTAGCAGATTACTGTCAACAGTTTCAGAAAAGGTATCAATCAAAGGCATTGAAATTCTAGTTTGAACCACATTTTTGGTGTCTTAAGAAGAAAGTAGTTATAAAAGACAGAAAATACACGTCAAGTCTAAACAGTAAGTATACAATTAAGCTGTATTCTAGTATTTTAAAGTTGCATGCAATATGACATAATTATGCACGGGACAAACTATTGAACGGGACAAACTTAAATTGACCTAAAAGTCAATTACAGGAAGTAGTTGGATACTATTCATGATATATACGTATGGTGAAGTTAAGCTTGGCACTGTGTTTAGGGTTCACAGTTACTATACCTCCGATCCGATGCATTTTATAGGTATAGATTAAACGTCCCCTATCATACGTATCACATACTAGTATCTGCTATAACTTGTACGAACTGAGAGTGAGGAGGCTCAGAAGTCAAAACATAATAAGTCTAAATATTGAAATTGCTGCCGTCTAAAAGTTCACAGGTTAGCAGCCTTTCTTGTTACTGTCTATGTGGTGCTTATATATAAACATTGTATCACTTCTCAGTAGCTAGATAGAGTTGTAGCTTTTCATCAAATTAAGCAGCAGCTTAAAGTGTTGCTTTGAAATGCAATGATTGCCACTTTATTTGAACTTAAAACAAAAGAGGTGTGCCTTCAGGGGTAGGGTTTGAACGGAGGAATTTAACATAGAAAGCAATGGGACCATGAATTAGTCGTGTCCTTCCTATAAATTTGCGAAAGAAACTCATTTTGTATTTTATCATTTAGCAGATTACTGTCAACAGTTTCAGAAAAGGTATCAATCAAAGGCATTGAAATTCTAGTTTGAACCACATTTTTGGTGTCTTAAGAAGAAAGTAGTTATAAAAGACAGAAAATACACGTCAAGTCTAAACAGTAAGTATACAATTAAGCTGTATTCTAGTATTTTAAAGTTGCATGCAATATGACATAATTATGCACGGGACAAACTATTGAACGGGACAAACTTAAATTGACCTAAAAGTCAATTACAGGAAGTAGTTGGATACTATTCATGATATATACGTATGGTGAAGTTAAGCTTGGCACTGTGTTTAGGGTTCACAGTTACTATACCTCCGATCCGATGCATTTTATAGGTATAGATTAAACGTCCCCTATCATACGTATCACATACTAGTATCTGCTATAACTTGTACGAACTGAGAGTGAGGAGGCTCAGAAGTCAAAACATAATAAGTCTAAATATTGAAATTGCTGCCGTCTAAAAGTTCACAGGTTAGCAGCCTTTCTTGTTACTGTCTATGTGGTGCTTATATATAAACATTGTATCACTTCTCAGTAGCTAGATAGAGTTGTAGCTTTTCATCAAATTAAGCAGCAGCTTAAAGTGTTGCTTTGAAATGCAATGATTGCCACTTTATTTGAACTTAAAACAAAAGAGGTGTGCCTTCAGGGGTAGGGTTTGAACGGAGGAATTTAACATAGAAAGCAATGGGACCATGAATTAGTCGTGTCCTTCCTATAAATTTGCGAAAGAAACTCATTTTGTATTTTATCATTTAGCAGATTACTGTCAACAGTTTCAGAAAAGGTATCAATCAAAGGCATTGAAATTCTAGTTTGAACCACATTTTTGGTGTCTTAAGAAGAAAGTAGTTATAAAAGACAGAAAATACACGTCAAGTCTAAACAGTAAGTATACAATTAAGCTGTATTCTAGTATTTTAAAGTTGCATGCAATATGACATAATTATGCACGGGACAAACTATTGAACGGGACAAACTTAAATTGACCTAAAAGTCAATTACAGGAAGTAGTTGGATACTATTCATGATATATACGTATGGTGAAGTTAAGCTTGGCACTGTGTTTAGGGTTCACAGTTACTATACCTCCGATCCGATGCATTTTATAGGTATAGATTAAACGTCCCCTATCATACGTATCACATACTAGTATCTGCTATAACTTGTACGAACTGAGAGTGAGGAGGCTCAGAAGTCAAAACATAATAAGTCTAAATATTGAAATTGCTGCCGTCTAAAAGTTCACAGGTTAGCAGCCTTTCTTGTTACTGTCTATGTGGTGCTTATATATAAACATTGTATCACTTCTCAGTAGCTAGATAGAGTTGTAGCTTTTCATCAAATTAAGCAGCAGCTTAAAGTGTTGCTTTGAAATGCAATGATTGCCACTTTATTTGAACTTAAAACAAAAGAGGTGTGCCTTCAGGGGTAGGGTTTGAACGGAGGAATTTAACATAGAAAGCAATGGGACCATGAATTAGTCGTGTCCTTCCTATAAATTTGCGAAAGAAACTCATTTTGTATTTTATCATTTAGCAGATTACTGTCAACAGTTTCAGAAAAGGTATCAATCAAAGGCATTGAAATTCTAGTTGGAACCACATTTTTGGTGTCTTAAGAAGAAAGTAGTTATAAAAGACAGAAAATACACGTCAAGTCTAAACAGTAAGTATACAATTAAGCTGTATTCTAGTATTTTAAAGTTGCATGCAATATGACATAATTATGCACGGGACAAACTATTGAACGGGACAAACTTAAATTGACCTAAAAGTCAATTACAGGAAGTAGTTGGATACTATTCATGATATATACGTATGGTGAAGTTAAGCTTGGCACTGTGTTTAGGGTTCACAGTTACTATACCTCCGATCCGATGCATTTTATAGGTATAGATTAAACGTCCCCTATCATACGTATCACATACTAGTATCTGCTATAACTTGTACGAACTGAGAGTGAGGAGGCTCAGAAGTCAAAACATAATAAGTCTAAATATTGAAATTGCTGCCGTCTAAAAGTTCACAGGTTAGCAGCCTTTCTTGTTACTGTCTATGTGGTGCTTATATATAAACATTGTATCACTTCTCAGTAGCTAGATAGAGTTGTAGCTTTTCATCAAATTAAGCAGCAGCTTAAAGTGTTGCTTTGAAATGCAATGATTGCCACTTTATTTGAACTTAAAACAAAAGAGGTGTGCCTTCAGGGGTAGGGTTTGAACGGAGGAATTTAACATAGAAAGCAATGGGACCATGAATTAGTCGTGTCCTTCCTATAAATTTGCGAAAGAAACTCATTTTGTATTTTATCATTTAGCAGATTACTGTCAACAGTTTCAGAAAAGGTATCAATCAAAGGCATTGAAATTCTAGTTTGAACCACATTTTTGGTGTCTTAAGAAGAAAGTAGTTATAAAAGACAGAAAATACACGTCAAGTCTAAACAGTAAGTATACAATTAAGCTGTATTCTAGTATTTTAAAGTTGCATGCAATATGACATAATTATGCACGGGACAAACTATTGAACGGGACAAACTTAAATTGACCTAAAAGTCAATTACAGGAAGTAGTTGGATACTATTCATGATATATACGTATGGTGAAGTTAAGCTTGGCACTGTGTTTAGGGTTCACAGTTACTATACCTCCGATCCGATGCATTTTATAGGTATAGATTAAACGTCCCCTATCATACGTATCACATACTAGTATCTGCTATAACTTGTACGAACTGAGAGTGAGGAGGCTCAGAAGTCAAAACATAATAAGTCTAAATATTGAAATTGCTGCCGTCTAAAAGTTCACAGGTTAGCAGCCTTTCTTGTTACTGTCTATGTGGTGCTTATATATAAACATTGTATCACTTCTCAGTAGCTAGATAGAGTTGTAGCTTTTCATCAAATTAAGCAGCAGCTTAAAGTGTTGCTTTGAAATGCAATGATTGCCACTTTATTTGAACTTAAAACAAAAGAGGTGTGCCTTCAGGGGTAGGGTTTGAACGGAGGAATTTAACATAGAAAGCAATGGGACCATGAATTAGTCGTGTCCTTCCTATAAATTTGCGAAAGAAACTCATTTTGTATTTTATCATTTAGCAGATTACTGTCAACAGTTTCAGAAAAGGTATCAATCAAAGGCATTGAAATTCTAGTTTGAACCACATTTTTGGTGTCTTAAGAAGAAAGTAGTTATAAAAGACAGAAAATACACGTCAAGTCTAAACAGTAAGTATACAATTAAGCTGTATTCTAGTATTTTAAAGTTGCATGCAATATGACATAATTATGCACGGGACAAACTATTGAACGGGACAAACTTAAATTGACCTAAAAGTCAATTACAGGAAGTAGTTGGATACTATTCATGATATATACGTATGGTGAAGTTAAGCTTGGCACTGTGTTTAGGGTTCACAGTTACTATACCTCCGATCCGATGCATTTTATAGGTATAGATTAAACGTCCCCTATCATACGTATCACATACTAGTATCTGCTATAACTTGTACGAACTGAGAGTGAGGAGGCTCAGAAGTCAAAACATAATAAGTCTAAATATTGAAATTGCTGCCGTCTAAAAGTTCACAGGTTAGCAGCCTTTCTTGTTACTGTCTATGTGGTGCTTATATATAAACATTGTATCACTTCTCAGTAGCTAGATAGAGTTGTAGCTTTTCATCAAATTAAGCAGCAGCTTAAAGTGTTGCTTTGAAATGCAATGATTGCCACTTTATTTGAACTTAAAACAAAAGAGGTGTGCCTTCAGGGGTAGGGTTTGAACGGAGGAATTTAACATAGAAAGCAATGGGACCATGAATTAGTCGTGTCCTTCCTATAAATTTGCGAAAGAAACTCATTTTGTATTTTATCATTTAGCAGATTACTGTCAACAGTTTCAGAAAAGGTATCAATCAAAGGCATTGAAATTCTAGTTTGAACCACATTTTTGGTGTCTTAAGAAGAAAGTAGTTATAAAAGACAGAAAATACACGTCAAGTCTAAACAGTAAGTATACAATTAAGCTGTATTCTAGTATTTTAAAGTTGCATGCAATATGACATAATTATGCACGGGACAAACTATTGAACGGGACAAACTTAAATTGACCTAAAAGTCAATTACAGGAAGTAGTTGGATACTATTCATGATATATACGTATGGTGAAGTTAAGCTTGGCACTGTGTTTAGGGTTCACAGTTACTATACCTCCGATCCGATGCATTTTATAGGTATAGATTAAACGTCCCCTATCATACGTATCACATACTAGTATCTGCTATAACTTGTACGAACTGAGAGTGAGGAGGCTCAGAAGTCAAAACATAATAAGTCTAAATATTGAAATTGCTGCCGTCTAAAAGTTCACAGGTTAGCAGCCTTTCTTGTTACTGTCTATGTGGTGCTTATATATAAACATTGTATCACTTCTCAGTAGCTAGATAGAGTTGTAGCTTTTCATCAAATTAAGCAGCAGCTTAAAGTGTTGCTTTGAAATGCAATGATTGCCACTTTATTTGAACTTAAAACAAAAGAGGTGTGCCTTCAGGGGTAGGGTTTGAACGGAGGAATTTAACATAGAAAGCAATGGGACCATGAATTAGTCGTGTCCTTCCTATAAATTTGCGAAAGAAACTCATTTTGTATTTTATCATTTAGCAGATTACTGTCAACAGTTTCAGAAAAGGTATCAATCAAAGGCATTGAAATTCTAGTTTGAACCACATTTTTGGTGTCTTAAGAAGAAAGTAGTTATAAAAGACAGAAAATACACGTCAAGTCTAAACAGTAAGTATACAATTAAGCTGTATTCTAGTATTTTAAAGTTGCATGCAATATGACATAATTATGCACGGGACAAACTATTGAACGGGACAAACTTAAATTGACCTAAAAGTCAATTACAGGAAGTAGTTGGATACTATTCATGATATATACGTATGGTGAAGTTAAGCTTGGCACTGTGTTTAGGGTTCACAGTTACTATACCTCCGATCCGATGCATTTTATAGGTATAGATTAAACGTCCCCTATCATACGTATCACATACTAGTATCTGCTATAACTTGTACGAACTGAGAGTGAGGAGGCTCAGAAGTCAAAACATAATAAGTCTAAATATTGAAATTGCTGCCGTCTAAAAGTTCACAGGTTAGCAGCCTTTCTTGTAACTGTCTATGTGGTGCTTATATATAAACATTGTATCACTTCTCAGTAGCTAGATAGAGTTGTAGCTTTTCATCAAATTAAGCAGCAGCTTAAAGTGTTGCTTTGAAATGCAATGATTGCCACTTTATTTGAACTTAAAACAAAAGAGGTGTGCCTTCAGGGGTAGGGTTTGAACGGAGGAATTTAACATAGAAAGCAATGGGACCATGAATTAGTCGTGTCCTTCCTATAAATTTGCGAAAGAAACTCATTTTGTATTTTATCATTTAGCAGATTACTGTCAACAGTTTCAGAAAAGGTATCAATCAAAGGCATTGAAATTCTAGTTTGAACCACATTTTTGGTGTCTTAAGAAGAAAGTAGTTATAAAAGACAGAAAATACACGTCAAGTCTAAACAGTAAGTATACAATTAAGCTGTATTCTAGTATTTTAAAGTTGCATGCAATATGACATAATTATGCACGGGACAAACTATTGAACGGGACAAACTTAAATTGACCTAAAAGTCAATTACAGGAAGTAGTTGGATACTATTCATGATGTATACGTATGGTGAAGTTAAGCTTGGCACTGTGTTTAGGGTTCACAGTTACTATACCTCCGATCCGATGCATTTTATAGGTATAGATTAAACGTCCCCTATCATACGTATCACATACTAGTATCTGCTATAACTTGTACGAACTGAGAGTGAGGAGGCTCAGAAGTCAAAACATAATAAGTCTAAATATTGAAATTGCTGCCGTCTAAAAGTTCACAGGTTAGCAGCCTTTCTTGTTACTGTCTATGTGGTGCTTATATATAAACATTGTATAACTTCTCAGTAGCTAGATAGAGTTGTAGCTTTTCATCAAATTAAGCAGCAGCTTAAAGTGTTGCTTTGAAATGCAATGATTGCCACTTTATTTGAACTTAAAACAAAAGAGGTGTGCCTTCAGGGGTAGGGTTTGAACGGAGGAATTTAACATAGAAAGCAATGGGACCATGAATTAGTCGTGTCCTTCCTATAAATTTGCGAAAGAAACTCATTTTGTATTTTATCATTTAGCAGATTACTGTCAACAGTTTCAGAAAAGGTATCAATCAAAGGCATTGAAATTCTAGTTTGAACCACATTTTTGGTGTCTTAAGAAGAAAGTAGTTATAAAAGACAGAAAATACACGTCAAGTCTAAACAGTAAGTATACAATTAAGCTGTATTCTAGTATTTTAAAGTTGCATGCAATATGACATAATTATGCACGGGACAAACTATTGAACGGGACAAACTTAAATTGACCTAAAAGTCAATTACAGGAAGTAGTTGGATACTATTCATGATATATACGTATGGTGAAGTTAAGCTTGGCACTGTGTTTAGGGTTCACAGTTACTATACCTCCGATCCGATGCATTTTATAGGTATAGATTAAACGTCCCCTATCATACGTATCACATACTAGTATCTGCTATAACTTGTACGAACTGAGAGTGAGGAGGCTCAGAAGTCAAAACATAATAAGTCTAAATATTGAAATTGCTGCCGTCTAAAAGTTCACAGGTTAGCAGCCTTTCTTGTTACTGTCTATGTGGTGCTTATATATAAACATTGTATCACTTCTCAGTAGCTAGATAGAGTTGTAGCTTTTCATCAAATTAAGCAGCAGCTTAAAGTGTTGCTTTGAAATGCAATGATTGCCACTTTATTTGAACTTAAAACAAAAGAGGTGTGCCTTCAGGGGTAGGGTTTGAACGGAGGAATTTAACATAGAAAGCAATGGGACCATGAATTAGTCGTGTCCTTCCTATAAATTTGCGAAAGAAACTCATTTTGTATTTTATCATTTAGCAGATTACTGTCAACAGTTTCAGAAAAGGTATCAATCAAAGGCATTGAAATTCTAGTTTGAACCACATTTTTGGTGTCTTAAGAAGAAAGTAGTTATAAAAGACAGAAAATACACGTCAAGTCTAAACAGTAAGTATACAATTAAGCTGTATTCTAGTATTTTAAAGTTGCATGCAATATGACATAATTATGCACGGGACAAACTATTGAACGGGACAAACTTAAATTGACCTAAAAGTCAATTACAGGAAGTAGTTGGATACTATTCATGATATATACGTATGGTGAAGTTAAGCTTGGCACTGTGTTTAGGGTTCACAGTTACTATACCTCCGATCCGATGCATTTTATAGGTATAGATTAAACGTCCCCTATCATACGTATCACATACTAGTATCTGCTATAACTTGTACGAACTGAGAGTGAGGAGGCTCAGAAGTCAAAACATAATAAGTCTAAATATTGAAATTGCTGCCGTCTAAAAGTTCACAGGTTAGCAGCCTTTCTTGTAACTGTCTATGTGGTGCTTATATATAAACATTGTATCACTTCTCAGTAGCTAGATAGAGTTGTAGCTTTTCATCAAATTAAGCAGCAGCTTAAAGTGTTGCTTTGAAATGCAATGATTGCCACTTTATTTGAACTTAAAACAAAAGAGGTGTGCCTTCAGGGGTAGGGTTTGAACGGAGGAATTTAACATAGAAAGCAATGGGACCATGAATTAGTCGTGTCCTTCCTATAAATTTGCGAAAGAAACTCATTTTGTATTTTATCATTTAGCAGATTACTGTCAACAGTTTCAGAAAAGGTATCAATCAAAGGCATTGAAATTCTAGTTTGAACCACATTTTTGGTGTCTTAAGAAGAAAGTAGTTATAAAAGACAGAAAATACACGTCAAGTCTAAACAGTAAGTATACAATTAAGCTGTATTCTAGTATTTTAAAGTTGCATGCAATATGACATAATTATGCACGGGACAAACTATTGAACGGGACAAACTTAAATTGACCTAAAAGTCAATTACAGGAAGTAGTTGGATACTATTCATGATATATACGTATGGTGAAGTTAAGCTTGGCACTGTGTTTAGGGTTCACAGTTACTATACCTCCGATCCGATGCATTTTATAGGTATAGATTAAACGTCCCCTATCATACGTATCACATACTAGTATCTGCTATAACTTGTACGAACTGAGAGTGAGGAGGCTCAGAAGTCAAAACATAATAAGTCTAAATATTGAAATTGCTGCCGTCTAAAAGTTCACAGGTTAGCAGCCTTTCTTGTTACTGTCTATGTGGTGCTTATATATAAACATTGTATCACTTCTCAGTAGCTAGATAGAGTTGTAGCTTTTCATCAAATTAAGCAGCAGCTTAAAGTGTTGCTTTGAAATGCAATGATTGCCACTTTATTTGAACTTAAAACAAAAGAGGTGTGCCTTCAGGGGTAGGGTTTGAACGGAGGAATTTAACATAGAAAGCAATGGGACCATGAATTAGTCGTGTCCTTCCTATAAATTTGCGAAAGAAACTCATTTTGTATTTTATCATTTAGCAGATTACTGTCAACAGTTTCAGAAAAGGTATCAATCAAAGGCATTGAAATTCTAGTTTGAACCACATTTTTGGTGTCTTAAGAAGAAAGTAGTTATAAAAGACAGAAAATACACGTCAAGTCTAAACAGTAAGTATACAATTAAGCTGTATTCTAGTATTTTAAAGTTGCATGCAATATGACATAATTATGCACGGGACAAACTATTGAACGGGACAAACTTAAATTGACCTAAAAGTCAATTACAGGAAGTAGTTGGATACTATTCATGATATATACGTATGGTGAAGTTAAGCTTGGCACTGTGTTTAGGGTTCACAGTTACTATACCTCCGATCCGATGCATTTTATAGGTATAGATTAAACGTCCCCTATCATACGTATCACATACTAGTATCTGCTATAACTTGTACGAACTGAGAGTGAGGAGGCTCAGAAGTCAAAACATAATAAGTCTAAATATTGAAATTGCTGCCGTCTAAAAGTTCACAGGTTAGCAGCCTTTCTTGTTACTGTCTATGTGGTGCTTATATATAAACATTGTATCACTTCTCAGTAGCTAGATAGAGTTGTAGCTTTTCATCAAATTAAGCAGCAGCTTAAAGTGTTGCTTTGAAATGCAATGATTGCCACTTTATTTGAACTTAAAACAAAAGAGGTGTGCCTTCAGGGGTAGGGTTTGAACGGAGGAATTTAACATAGAAAGCAATGGGACCATGAATTAGTCGTGTCCTTCCTATAAATTTGCGAAAGAAACTCATTTTGTATTTTATCATTTAGCAGATTACTGTCAACAGTTTCAGAAAAGGTATCAATCAAAGGCATTGAAATTCTAGTTTGAACCACATTTTTGGTGTCTTAAGAAGAAAGTAGTTATAAAAGACAGAAAATACACGTCAAGTCTAAACAGTAAGTATACAATTAAGCTGTATTCTAGTATTTTAAAGTTGCATGCAATATGACATAATTATGCACGGGACAAACTATTGAACGGGACAAACTTAAATTGACCTAAAAGTCAATTACAGGAAGTAGTTGGATACTATTCATGATATATACGTATGGTGAAGTTAAGCTTGGCACTGTGTTTAGGGTTCACAGTTACTATACCTCCGATCCGATAAATTTTATAGGTATAGATTAAACGTCCCCTATCATACGTATCACATACTAGTATCTGCTATAACTTGTACGAACTGAGAGGGAGGAGGCTCAGAAGTCAAAACATAATAAGTCTAAATATTGAAATTGCTGCCGTCTAAAAGTTCACAGGTTAGCAGCCTTTCTTGTTACTGTCTATGTGGTGCTTATATATAAACATTGTATCACTTCTCAGTAGCTAGATAGAGTTGTAGCTTTTCATCAAATTAAGCAGCAGCTTAAAGTGTTGCTTTGAAATGCAATGATTGCCACTTTATTTGAACTTAAAACAAAAGAGGTGTGCCTTCAGGGGTAGGGTTTGAACGGAGGAATTTAACATAGAAAGCAATGGGACCATGAATTAGTCGTGTCCTTCCTATAAATTTGCGAAAGAAACTCATTTTGTATTTTATCATTTAGCAGATTACTGTCAACAGTTTCAGAAAAGGTATCAATCAAAGGCATTGAAATTCTAGTTTGAACCACATTTTTGGTGTCTTAAGAAGAAAGTAGTTATAAAAGACAGAAAATACACGTCAAGTCTAAACAGTAAGTATACAATTAAGCTGTATTCTAGTATTTTAAAGTTGCATGCAATATGACATAATTATGCACGGGACAAACTATTGAACGGGACAAACTTAAATTGACCTAAAAGTCAATTACAGGAAGTAGTTGGATACTATTCATGATATATACGTATGGTGAAGTTAAGCTTGGCACTGTGTTTAGGGTTCACAGTTACTATACCTCCGATCCGATGCATTTTATAGGTATAGATTAAACGTCCCCTATCATACGTATCACATACTAGTATCTGCTATAACTTGTACGAACTGAGAGTGAGGAGGCTCAGAAGTCAAAACATAATAAGTCTAAATATTGAAATTGCTGCCGTCTAAAAGTTCACAGGTTAGCAGCCTTTCTTGTTACTGTCTATGTGGTGCTTATATATAAACATTGTATCACTTCTCAGTAGCTAGATAGAGTTGTAGCTTTTCATCAAATTAAGCAGCAGCTTAAAGTGTTGCTTTGAAATGCAATGATTGCCACTTTATTTGAACTTAAAACAAAAGAGGTGTGCCTTCAGGGGTAGGGTTTGAACGGAGGAATTTAACATAGAAAGCAATGGGACCATGAATTAGTCGTGTCCTTCCTATAAATTTGCGAAAGAAACTCATTTTGTATTTTATCATTTAGCAGATTACTGTCAACAGTTTCAGAAAAGGTATCAATCAAAGGCATTGAAATTCTAGTTTGAACCACATTTTTGGTGTCTTAAGAAGAAAGTAGTTATAAAAGACAGAAAATACACGTCAAGTCAAAACAGTAAGTATACAATTAAGCTGTATTCTAGTATTTTAAAGTTGCATGCAATATGACATAATTATGCACGGGACAAACTATTGAACGGGACAAACTTAAATTGACCTAAAAGTCAATTACAGGAAGTAGTTGGATACTATTCATGATATATACGTATGGTGAAGTTAAGCTTGGCACTGTGTTTAGGGTTCACAGTTACTATACCTCCGATCCGATGCATTTTATAGGTATAGATTAAACGTCCCCTATCATACGTATCACATACTAGTATCTGCTATAACTTGTACGAACTGAGAGTGAGGAGGCTCAGAAGTCAAAACATAATAAGTCTAAATATTGAAATTGCTGCCGTCTAAAAGTTCACAGGTTAGCAGCCTTTCTTGTTACTGTCTATGTGGTGCTTATATATAAACATTGTATCACTTCTCAGTAGCTAGATAGCGTTGTAGCTTTTCATCAAATTAAGCAGCAGCTTAAAGTGTTGCTTTGAAATGCAATGATTGCCACTTTATTTGAACTTAAAACAAAAGAGGTGTGCCTTCAGGGGTAGGGTTTGAACGGAGGAATTTAACATAGAAAGCAATGGGACCATGAATTAGTCGTGTCCTTCCTATAAATTTGCGAAAGAAACTCATTTTGTATTTTATCATTTAGCAGATTACTGTCAACAGTTTCAGAAAAGGTATCAATCAAAGGCATTGAAATTCTAGTTTGAACCACATTTTTGGTGTCTTAAGAAGAAAGTAGTTATAAAAGACAGAAAATACACGTCAAGTCTAAACAGTAAGTATACAATTAAGCTGTATTCTAGTATTTTAAAGTTGCATGCAATATGACATAATTATGCACGGGACAAACTATTGAACGGGACAAACTTAAATTGACCTAAAAGTCAATTACAGGAAGTAGTTGGATACTATTCATGATATATACGTATGGTGAAGTTAAGCTTGGCACTGTGTTTAGGGTTCACAGTTACTATACCTCCGATCCGATGCATTTTATAGGTATAGATTAAACGTCCCCTATCATACGTATCACATACTAGTATCTGCTATAACTTGTACGAACTGAGAGTGAGGAGGCTCAGAAGTCAAAACATAATAAGTCTAAATATTGAAATTGCTGCCGTCTAAAAGTTCACAGGTTAGCAGCCTTTCTTGTTACTGTCTATGTGGTGCTTATATATAAACATTGTATCACTTCTCAGTAGCTAGATAGAGTTGTAGCTTTTCATCAAATTAAGCAGCAGCTTAAAGTGTTGCTTTGAAATGCAATGATTGCCACTTTATTTGAACTTAAAACAAAAGAGGTGTGCCTTCAGGGGTAGGGTTTGAACGGAGGAATTTAACATAGAAAGCAATGGGACCATGAATTAGTCGTGTCCTTCCTATAAATTTGCGAAAGAAACTCATTTTGTATTTTATCATTTAGCAGATTACTGTCAACAGTTTCAGAAAAGGTATCAATCAAAGGCATTGAAATTCTAGTTTGAACCACATTTTTGGTGTCTTAAGAAGAAAGTAGTTATAAAAGACAGAAAATACACGTCAAGTCTAAACAGTAAGTATACAATTAAGCTGTATTCTAGTATTTTAAAGTTGCATGCAATATGACATAATTATGCACGGGACAAACTATTGAACGGGACAAACTTAAATTGACCTAAAAGTCAATTACAGGAAGTAGTTGGATACTATTCATGATATATACGTATGGTGAAGTTAAGCTTGGCACTGTGTTTAGGGTTCACAGTTACTATACCTCCGATCCGATGCATTTTATAGGTATAGATTAAACGTCCCCTATCATACGTATCACATACTAGTATCTGCTATAACTTGTACGAACTGAGAGTGAGGAGGCTCAGAAGTCAAAACATAATAAGTCTAAATATTGAAATTGCTGCCGTCTAAAAGTTCACAGGTTAGCAGCCTTTCTTGTTACTGTCTATGTGGTGCTTATATATAAACATTGTATCACTTCTCAGTAGCTAGATAGAGTTGTAGCTTTTCATCAAATTAAGCAGCAGCTTAAAGTGTTGCTTTGAAATGCAATGATTGCCACTTTATTTGAACTTAAAACAAAAGAGGTGTGCCTTCAGGGGTAGGGTTTGAACGGAGGAATTTAACATAGAAAGCAATGGGACCATGAATTAGTCGTGTCCTTCCTATAAATTTGCGAAAGAAACTCATTTTGTATTTTATCATTTAGCAGATTACTGTCAACAGTTTCAGAAAAGGTATCAATCAAAGGCATTGAAATTCTAGTTTGAACCACATTTTTGGTGTCTTAAGAAGAAAGTAGTTATAAAAGACAGAAAATACACGTCAAGTCTAAACAGTAAGTATACAATTAAGCTGTATTCTAGTATTTTAAAGTTGCATGCAATATGACATAATTATGCACGGGACAAACTATTGAACGGGACAAACTTAAATTGACCTAAAAGTCAATTACAGGAAGTAGTTGGATACTATTCATGATATATACGTATGGTGAAGTTAAGCTTGGCACTGTGTTTAGGGTTCACAGTTACTATACCTCCGATCCGATGCATTTTATAGGTATAGATTAAACGTCCCCTATCATACGTATCACATACTAGTATCTGCTATAACTTGTACGAACTGAGAGTGAGGAGGCTCAGAAGTCAAAACATAATAAGTCTAAATATTGAAATTGCTGCCGTCTAAAAGTTCACAGGTTAGCAGCCTTTCTTGTAACTGTCTATGTGGTGCTTATATATAAACATTGTATCACTTCTCAGTAGCTAGATAGAGTTGTAGCTTTTCATCAAATTAAGCAGCAGCTTAAAGTGTTGCTTTGAAATGCAATGATTGCCACTTTATTTGAACTTAAAACAAAAGAGGTGTGCCTTCAGGGGTAGGGTTTGAACGGAGGAATTTAACATAGAAAGCAATGGGACCATGAATTAGTCGTGTCCTTCCTATAAATTTGCGAAAGAAACTCATTTTGTATTTTATCATTTAGCAGATTACTGTCAACAGTTTCAGAAAAGGTATCAATCAAAGGCATTGAAATTCTAGTTTGAACCACATTTTTGGTGTCTTAAGAAGAAAGTAGTTATAAAAGACAGAAAATACACGTCAAGTCTAAACAGTAAGTATACAATTAAGCTGTATTCTAGTATTTTAAAGTTGCATGCAATATGACATAATTATGCACGGGACAAACTATTGAACGGGACAAACTTAAATTGACCTAAAAGTCAATTACAGGAAGTAGTTGGATACTATTCATGATATATACGTATGGTGAAGTTAAGCTTGGCACTGTGTTTAGGGTTCACAGTTACTATACCTCCGATCCGATGCATTTTATAGGTATAGATTAAACGTCCCCTATCATACGTATCACATACTAGTATCTGCTATAACTTGTACGAACTGAGAGTGAGGAGGCTCAGAAGTCAAAACATAATAAGTCTAAATATTGAAATTGCTGCCGTCTAAAAGTTCACAGGTTAGCAGCCTTTCTTGTTACTGTCTATGTGGTGCTTATATATAAACATTGTATCACTTCTCAGTAGCTAGATAGAGTTGTAGCTTTTCATCAAATTAAGCAGCAGCTTAAAGTGTTGCTTTGAAATGCAATGATTGCCACTTTATTTGAACTTAAAACAAAAGAGGTGTGCCTTCAGGGGTAGGGTTTGAACGGAGGAATTTAACATAGAAAGCAATGGGACCATGAATTAGTCGTGTCCTTCCTATAAATTTGCGAAAGAAACTCATTTTGTATTTTATCATTTAGCAGATTACTGTCAACAGTTTCAGAAAAGGTATCAATCAAAGGCATTGAAATTCTAGTTTGAACCACATTTTTGGTGTCTTAAGAAGAAAGTAGTTATAAAAGACAGAAAATACACGTCAAGTCTAAACAGTAAGTATACAATTAAGCTGTATTCTAGTATTTTAAAGTTGCATGCAATATGACATAATTATGCACGGGACAAACTATTGAACGGGACAAACTTAAATTGACCTAAAAGTCAATTACAGGAAGTAGTTGGATACTATTCATGATATATACGTATGGTGAAGTTAAGCTTGGCACTGTGTTTAGGGTTCACAGTTACTATACCTCCGATCCGATGCATTTTATAGGTATAGATTAAACGTCCCCTATCATACGTATCACATACTAGTATCTGCTATAACTTGTACGAACTGAGAGTGAGGAGGCTCAGAAGTCAAAACATAATAAGTCTAAATATTGAAATTGCTGCCGTCTAAAAGTTCACAGGTTAGCAGCCTTTCTTGTTACTGTCTATGTGGTGCTTATATATAAACATTGTATCACTTCTCAGTAGCTAGATAGAGTTGTAGCTTTTCATCAAATTAAGCAGCAGCTTAAAGTGTTGCTTTGAAATGCAATGATTGCCACTTTATTTGAACTTAAAACAAAAGAGGTGTGCCTTCAGGGGTAGGGTTTGAACGGAGGAATTTAACATAGAAAGCAATGGGACCATGAATTAGTCGTGTCCTTCCTATAAATTTGCGAAAGAAACTCATTTTGTATTTTATCATTTAGCAGATTACTGTCAACAGTTTCAGAAAAGGTATCAATCAAAGGCATTGAAATTCTAGTTTGAACCACATTTTTGGTGTCTTAAGAAGAAAGTAGTTATAAAAGACAGAAAATACACGTCAAGTCTAAACAGTAAGTATACAATTAAGCTGTATTCTAGTATTTTAAAGTTGCATGCAATATGACATAATTATGCACGGGACAAACTATTGAACGGGACAAACTTAAATTGACCTAAAAGTCAATTACAGGAAGTAGTTGGATACTATTCATGATATATACGTATGGTGAAGTTAAGCTTGGCACTGTGTTTAGGGTTCACAGTTACTATACCTCCGATCCGATGAATTTTATAGGTATAGATTAAACGTCCCCTATCATACGTATCACATACTAGTATCTGCTATAACTTGTACGAACTGAGAGGGAGGAGGCTCAGAAGTCAAAACATAATAAGTCTAAATATTGAAATTGCTGCCGTCTAAAAGTTCACAGGTTAGCAGCCTTTCTTGTTACTGTCTATGTGGTGCTTATATATAAACATTGTATCACTTCTCAGTATTTAGATAGAGTTGTAGCTTTTCATCAAATTAAGCAGCAGCTTAAAGTGTTGCTTTGAAATGCAATGATTGCCACTTTATTTGAACTTAAAACAAAAGAGGTGTGCCTTCAGGGGTAGGGTTTGAACGGAGGAATTTAACATAGAAAGCAATGGGACCATGAATTAGTCGTGTCCTTCCTATAAATTTGCGAAAGAAACTCATTTTGTATTTTATCATTTAGCAGATTACTGTCAACAGTTTCAGAAAAGGTATCAATCAAAGGCATTGAAATTCTAGTTTGAACCACATTTTTGGTGTCTTAAGAAGAAAGTAGTTATAAAAGACAGAAAATACACGTCAAGTCTAAACAGTAAGTATACAATTAAGCTGTATTCTAGTATTTTAAAGTTGCATGCAATATGACATAATTATGCACGGGACAAACTATTGAACGGGACAAACTTAAATTGACCTAAAAGTCAATTACAGGAAGTAGTTGGATACTATTCATGATATATACGTATGGTGAAGTTAAGCTTGGCACTGTGTTTAGGGTTCACAGTTACTATACCTCCGATCCGATGCATTTTATAGGTATAGATTAAACGTCCCCTATCATACGTATCACATACTAGTATCTGCTATAACTTGTACGAACTGAGAGTGAGGAGGCTCAGAAGTCAAAACATAATAAGTCTAAATATTGAAATTGCTGCCGTCTAAAAGTTCACAGGTTAGCAGCCTTTCTTGTTACTGTCTATGTGGTGCTTATATATAAACATTGTATCACTTCTCAGTAGCTAGATAGAGTTGTAGCTTTTCATCAAATTAAGCAGCAGCTTAAAGTGTTGCTTTGAAATGCAATGATTGCCACTTTATTTGAACTTAAAACAAAAGAGGTGTGCCTTCAGGGGTAGGGTTTGAACGGAGGAATTTAACATAGAAAGCAATGGGACCATGAATTAGTCGTGTCCTTCCTATAAATTTGCGAAAGAAACTCATTTTGTATTTTATCATTTAGCAGATTACTGTCAACAGTTTCAGAAAAGGTATCAATCAAAGGCATTGAAATTCTAGTTTGAACCACATTTTTGGTGTCTTAAGAAGAAAGTAGTTATAAAAGACAGAAAATACACGTCAAGTCTAAACAGTAAGTATACAATTAAGCTGTATTCTAGTATTTTAAAGTTGCATGCAATATGACATAATTATGCACGGGACAAACTATTGAACGGGACAAACTTAAATTGACCTAAAAGTCAATTACAGGAAGTAGTTGGATACTATTCATGATATATACGTATGGTGAAGTTAAGCTTGGCACTGTGTTTAGGGTTCACAGTTACTATACCTCCGATCCGATGCATTTTATAGGTATAGATTAAACGTCCCCTATCATACGTATCACATACTAGTATCTGCTATAACTTGTACGAACTGAGAGTGAGGAGGCTCAGAAGTCAAAACATAATAAGTCTAAATATTGAAATTGCTGCCGTCTAAAAGTTCACAGGTTAGCAGCCTTTCTTGTTACTGTCTATGTGGTGCTTATATATAAACATTGTATCACTTCTCAGTAGCTAGATAGAGTTGTAGCTTTTCATCAAATTAAGCAGCAGCTTAAAGTGTTGCTTTGAAATGCAATGATTGCCACTTTATTTGAACTTAAAACAAAAGAGGTGTGCCTTCAGGGGTAGGGTTTGAACGGAGGAATTTAACATAGAAAGCAATGGGACCATGAATTAGTCGTGTCCTTCCTATAAATTTGCGAAAGAAACTCATTTTGTATTTTATCATTTAGCAGATTACTGTCAACAGTTTCAGAAAAGGTATCAATCAAAGGCATTGAAATTCTAGTTTGAACCACATTTTTGGTGTCTTAAGAAGAAAGTAGTTATAAAAGACAGAAAATACACGTCAAGTCTAAACAGTAAGTATACAATTAAGCTGTATTCTAGTATTTTAAAGTTGCATGCAATATGACATAATTATGCACGGGACAAACTATTGAACGGGACAAACTTAAATTGACCTAAAAGTCAATTACAGGAAGTAGTTGGATACTATTCATGATATATACGTATGGTGAAGTTAAGCTTGGCACTGTGTTTAGGGTTCACAGTTACTATACCTCCGATCCGATGCATTTTATAGGTATAGATTAAACGTCCCCTATCATACGTATCACATACTAGTATCTGCTATAACTTGTACGAACTGAGAGTGAGGAGGCTCAGAAGTCAAAACATAATAAGTCTAAATATTGAAATTGCTGCCGTCTAAAAGTTCACAGGTTAGCAGCCTTTCTTGTTACTGTCTATGTGGTGCTTATATATAAACATTGTATCACTTCTCAGTAGCTAGATAGAGTTGTAGCTTTTCATCAAATTAAGCAGCAGCTTAAAGTGTTGCTTTGAAATGCAATGATTGCCACTTTATTTGAACTTAAAACAAAAGAGGTGTGCCTTCAGGGGTAGGGTTTGAACGGAGGAATTTAACATAGAAAGCAATGGGACCATGAATTAGTCGTGTCCTTCCTATAAATTTGCGAAAGAAACTCATTTTGTATTTTATCATTTAGCAGATTACTGTCAACAGTTTCAGAAAAGGTATCAATCAAAGGCATTGAAATTCTAGTTTGAACCACATTTTTGGTGTCTTAAGAAGAAAGTAGTTATAAAAGACAGAAAATACACGTCAAGTCTAAACAGTAAGTATACAATTAAGCTGTATTCTAGTATTTTAAAGTTGCATGCAATATGACATAATTATGCACGGGACAAACTATTGAACGGGACAAACTTAAATTGACCTAAAAGTCAATTACAGGAAGTAGTTGGATACTATTCATGATATATACGTATGGTGAAGTTAAGCTTGGCACTGTGTTTAGGGTTCACAGTTACTATACCTCCGATCCGATGCATTTTATAGGTATAGATTAAACGTCCCCTATCATACGTATCACATACTAGTATCTGCTATAACTTGTACGAACTGAGAGTGAGGAGGCTCAGAAGTCAAAACATAATAAGTCTAAATATTGAAATTGCTGCCGTCTAAAAGTTCACAGGTTAGCAGCCTTTCTTGTTACTGTCTATGTGGTGCTTATATATAAACATTGTATCACTTCTCAGTAGCTAGATAGAGTTGAAGCTTTTCATCAAATTAAGCAGCAGCTTAAAGTGTTGCTTTGAAATGCAATGATTGCCACTTTATTTGAACTTAAAACAAAAGAGGTGTGCCTTCAGGGGTAGGGTTTGAACGGAGGAATTTAACATAGAAAGCAATGGGACCATGAATTAGTCGTGTCCTTCCTATAAATTTGCGAAAGAAACTCATTTTGTATTTTATCATTTAGCAGATTACTGTCAACAGTTTCAGAAAAGGTATCAATCAAAGGCATTGAAATTCTAGTTTGAACCACATTTTTGGTGTCTTAAGAAGAAAGTAGTTATAAAAGACAGAAAATACACGTCAAGTCTAAACAGTAAGTATACAATTAAGCTGTATTCTAGTATTTTAAAGTTGCATGCAATATGACATAATTATGCACGGGACAAACTATTGAACGGGACAAACTTAAATTGACCTAAAAGTCAATTACAGGAAGTAGTTGGATACTATTCATGATATATACGTATGGTGAAGTTAAGCTTGGCACTGTGTTTAGGGTTCACAGTTACTATACCTCCGATCCGATGCATTTTATAGGTATAGATTAAACGTCCCCTATCATACGTATCACATACTAGTATCTGCTATAACTTGTACGAACTGAGAGTGAGGAGGCTCAGAAGTCAAAACATAATAAGTCTAAATATTGAAATTGCTGCCGTCTAAAAGTTCACAGGTTAGCAGCCTTTCTTGTTACTGTCTATGTGGTGCTTATATATAAACATTGTATCACTTCTCAGTAGCTAGATAGAGTTGTAGCTTTTCATCAAATTAAGCAGCAGCTTAAAGTGTTGCTTTGACATGCAATGATTGCCACTTTATTTGAACTTAAAACAAAAGAGGTGTGCCTTCAGGGGTAGGGTTTGAACGGAGGAATTTAACATAGAAAGCAATGGGACCATGAATTAGTCGTGTCCTTCCTATAAATTTGCGAAAGAAACTCATTTTGTATTTTATCATTTAGCAGATTACTGTCAACAGTTTCAGAAAAGGTATCAATCAAAGGCATTGAAATTCTAGTTTGAACCACATTTTTGGTGTCTTAAGAAGAAAGTAGTTATAAAAGACAGAAAATACACGTCAAGTCTAAACAGTAAGTATACAATTAAGCTGTATTCTAGTATTTTAAAGTTGCATGCAATATGACATAATTATGCACGGGACAAACTATTGAACGGGACAAACTTAAATTGACCTAAAAGTCAATTACAGGAAGTAGTTGGATACTATTCATGATATATACGTATGGTGAAGTTAAGCTTGGCACTGTGTTTAGGGTTCACAGTTACTATACCTCCGATCCGATGCATTTTATAGGTATAGATTAAACGTCCCCTATCATACGTATCACATACTAGTATCTGCTATAACTTGTACGAACTGAGAGTGAGGAGGCTCAGAAGTCAAAACATAATAAGTCTAAATATTGAAATTGCTGCCGTCTAAAAGTTCACAGGTTAGCAGCCTTTCTTGTTACTGTCTATGTGGTGCTTATATATAAACATTGCATCACTTCTCAGTAGCTAGATAGAGTTGTAGCTTTTCATCAAATTAAGCAGCAGCTTAAAGTGTTGCTTTGAAATGCAATGATTGCCACTTTATTTGAACTTAAAACAAAAGAGGTGTGCCTTCAGGGGTAGGGTTTGAACGGAGGAATTTAACATAGAAAGCAATGGGACCATGAATTAGTCGTGTCCTTCCTATAAATTTGCGAAAGGAACTCATTTTGTATTTTATCATTTAGCAGATTACTGTCAACAGTTTCAGAAAAGGTATCAATCAAAGGCATTGAAATTCTAGTTTGAACCACATTTTTGGTGTCTTAAGAAGAAAGTAGTTATAAAAGACAGAAAATACACGTCAAGTCTAAACAGTAAGTATACAATTAAGCTGTATTCTAGTATTTTAAAGTTGCATGCAATATGACATAATTATGCACGGGACAAACTATTGAACGGGACAAACTTAAATTGACCTAAAAGTCAATTACAGGAAGTAGTTGGATACTATTCATGATATATACGTATGGTGAAGTTAAGCTTGGCACTGTGTTTAGGGTTCACAGTTACTATACCTCCGATCCGATGCATTTTATAGGTATAGATTAAACGTCCCCTATCATACGTATCACATACTAGTATCTGCTATAACTTGTACGAACTGAGAGTGAGGAGGCTCAGAAGTCAAAACATAATAAGTCTAAATATTGAAATTGCTGCCGTCTAAAAGTTCACAGGTTAGCAGCCTTTCTTGTTACTGTCTATGTGGTGCTTATATATAAACATTGCATCACTTCTCAGTAGCTAGATAGAGTTGTAGCTTTTCATCAAATTAAGCAGCAGCTTAAAGTGTTGCTTTGAAATGCAATGATTGCCACTTTATTTGAACTTAAAACAAAAGAGGTGTGCCTTCAGGGGTAGGGTTTGAACGGAGGAATTTAACATAGAAAGCAATGGGACCATGAATTAGTCGTGTCCTTCCTATAAATTTGCGAAAGAAACTCATTTTGTATTTTATCATTTAGCAGATTACTGTCAACAGTTTCAGAAAAGGTATCAATCAAAGGCATTGAAATTCTAGTTTGAACCACATTTTTGGTGTCTTAAGAAGAAAGTAGTTATAAAAGACAGAAAATACACGTCAAGTCTAAACAGTAAGTATACAATTAAGCTGTATTCTAGTATTTTAAAGTTGCATGCAATATGACATAATTATGCACGGGACAAACTATTGAACGGGACAAACTTAAATTGACCTAAAAGTCAATTACAGGAAGTAGTTGGATACTATTCATGATATATACGTATGGTGAAGTTAAGCTTGGCACTGTGTTTAGAGTTCACAGTTACTATACCTCCGATCCGATGCATTTTATAGGTATAGATTAAACGTCCCCTATCATACGTATCACATACTAGTATCTGCTATAACTTGTACGAACTGAGAGTGAGGAGGCTCAGAAGTCAAAACATAATAAGTCTAAATATTGAAATTGCTGCCGTCTAAAAGTTCACAGGTTAGCAGCCTTTCTTGTTACTGTCTATGTGGTGCTTATATATAAACATTGCATCACTTCTCAGTAGCTAGATAGAGTTGTAGCTTTTCATCAAATTAAGCAGCAGCTTAAAGTGTTGCTTTGAAATGCAATGATTGCCACTTTATTTGAACTTAAAACAAAAGAGGTGTGCCTTCAGGGGTAGGGTTTGAACGGAGGAATTTAACATAGAAAGCAATGGGACCATGAATTAGTCGTGTCCTTCCTATAAATTTGCGAAAGAAACTCATTTTGTATTTTATCATTTAGCAGATTACTGTCAACAGTTTCAGAAAAGGTATCAATCAAAGGCATTGAAATTCTAGTTTGAACCACATTTTTGGTGTCTTAAGAAGAAAGTAGTTATAAAAGACAGAAAATACACGTCAAGTCTAAACAGTAAGTATACAATTAAGCTGTATTCTAGTATTTTAAAGTTGCATGCAATATGACATAATTATGCACGGGACAAACTATTGAACGGGACAAACTTAAATTGACCTAAAAGTCAATTACAGGAAGTAGTTGGATACTATTCATGATATATACGTATGGTGAAGTTAAGCTTGGCACTGTGTTTAGGGTTCACAGTTACTATACCTCCGATCCGATGCATTTTATAGGTATAGATTAAACGTCCCCTATCATACGTATCACATACTAGTATCTGCTATAACTTGTACGAACTGAGAGTGAGGAGGCTCAGAAGTCAAAACATAATAAGTCTAAATATTGAAATTGCTGCCGTCTAAAAGTTCACAGGTTAGCAGCCTTTCTTGTTACTGTCTATGTGGTGCTTATATATAAACATTGTATCACTTCTCAGTAGCTAGATAGAGTTGTAGCTTTTCATCAAATTAAGCAGCAGCTTAAAGTGTTGCTTTGAAATGCAATGATTGCCACTTTATTTGAACTTAAAACAAAAGAGGTGTGCCTTCAGGGGTAGGGTTTGAACGGAGGAATTTAACATAGAAAGCAATGGGACCATGAATTAGTCGTGTCCTTCCTATAAATTTGCGAAAGAAACTCATTTTGTATTTTATCATTTAGCAGATTACTGTCAACAGTTTCAGAAAAGGTATCAATCAAAGGCATTGAAATTCTAGTTTGAACCACATTTTTGGTGTCTTAAGAAGAAAGTAGTTATAAAAGACAGAAAATACACGTCAAGTCTAAACAGTAAGTATACAATTAAGCTGTATTCTAGTAATTTAAAGTTGCATGCAATATGACATAATTATGCACGGGACAAACTATTGAACGGGACAAACTTAAATTGACCTAAAAGTCAATTACAGGAAGTAGTTGGATACTATTCATGATATATACGTATGGTGAAGTTAAGCTTGGCACTGTGTTTAGGGTTCACAGTTACTATACCTCCGATCCGATGCATTTTATAGGTATAGATTAAACGTCCCCTATCATACGTATCACATACTAGTATCTGCTATAACTTGTACGAACTGAGAGTGAGGAGGCTCAGAAGTCAAAACATAATAAGTCTAAATATTGAAATTGCTGCCGTCTAAAAGTTCACAGGTTAGCAGCCTTTCTTGTTACTGTCTATGTGGTGCTTATATATAAACATTGTATCACTTCTCAGTAGCTAGATAGAGTTGTAGCTTTTCATCAAATTAAGCAGCAGCTTAAAGTGTTGCTTTGAAATGCAATGATTGCCACTTTATTTGAACTTAAAACAAAAGAGGTGTGCCTTCAGGGGTAGGGTTTGAACGGAGGAATTTAACATAGAAAGCAATGGGACCATGAATTAGTCGTGTCCTTCCTATAAATTTGCGAAAGAAACTCATTTTGTATTTTATCATTTAGCAGATTACTGTCAACAGTTTCAGAAAAGGTATCAATCAAAGGCATTGAAATTCTAGTTTGAACCACATTTTTGGTGTCTTAAGAAGAAAGTAGTTATAAAAGACAGAAAATACACGTCAAGTCTAAACAGTAAGTATACAATTAAGCTGTATTCTAGTATTTTAAAGTTGCATGCAATATGACATAATTATGCACGGGACAAACTATTGAACGGGACAAACTTAAATTGACCTAAAAGTCAATTACAGGAAGTAGTTGGATACTATTCATGATATATACGTATGGTGAAGTTAAGCTTGGCACTGTGTTTAGGGTTCACAGTTACTATACCTCCGATCCGATGCATTTTATAGGTATAGATTAAACATCCCCTATCATACGTATCACATACTAGTATCTGCTATAACTTGTACGAACTGAGAGTGAGGAGGCTCAGAAGTCAAAACATAATAAGTCTAAATATTGAAATTGCTGCCGTCTAAAAGTTCACAGGTTAGCAGCCTTTCTTGTTACTGTCTATGTGGTGCTTATATATAAACATTGTATCACTGCTCAGTAGCTAGATAGAGTTGTAGCTTTTCATCAAATTAAGCAGCAGCTTAAAGTGTTGCTTTGAAATGCAATGATTGCCACTTTATTTGAACTTAAAACAAAAGAGGTGTGCCTTCAGGGGTAGGGTTTGAACGGAGGAATTTAACATAGAAAGCAATGGGACCATGAATTAGTCGTGTCCTTCCTATAAATTTGCGAAAGACACTCATTTTGTATTTTATCATTTAGCAGATTACTGTCAACAGTTTCAGAAAAGGTATCAATCAAAGGCATTGAAATTCTAGTTTGAACCACATTTTTGGTGTCTTAAGAAGAAAGTAGTTATAAAAGACAGAAAATACACGTCAAGTCTAAACAGTAAGTATACAATTAAGCTGTATTCTAGTATTTTAAAGTTGCATGCAATATGACATAATTATGCACGGGACAAACTATTGAACGGGACAAACTTAAATTGACCTAAAAGTCAATTACAGGAAGTAGTTGGATACTATTCATGATATATACGTATGGTGAAGTTAAGCTTGGCACTGTGTTTAGGGTTCACAGTTACTATACCTCCGATCCGATGCATTTTATAGGTATAGATTAAACGTCCCCTATCATACGTATCACATACTAGTATCTGCTATAACTTGTACGAACTGAGAGTGAGGAGGCTCAGAAGTCAAAACATAATAAGTCTAAATATTGAAATTGCTGCCGTCTAAAAGTTCACAGGTTAGCAGCCTTTCTTGTTACTGTCTATGTGGTGCTTATATATAAACATTGTATCACTTCTCAGTAGCTAGATAGAGTTGTAGCTTTTCATCAAATTAAGCAGCAGCTTAAAGTGTTGCTTTGAAATGCAATGATTGCCACTTTATTTGAACTTAAAACAAAAGAGGTGTGCCTTCAGGGGTAGGGTTTGAACGGAGGAATTTAACATAGAAAGCAATGGGACCATGAATTAGTCGTGTCCTTCCTATAAATTTGCGAAAGAAACTCATTTTGTATTTTATCATTTAGCAGATTACTGTCAACAGTTTCAGAAAAGGTATCAATCAAAGGCATTGAAATTCTAGTTTGAACCACATTTTTGGTGTCTTAAGAAGAAAGTAGTTATAAAAGACAGAAAATACACGTCAAGTCTAAACAGTAAGTATACAATTAAGCTGTATTCTAGTATTTTAAAGTTGCATGCAATATGACATAATTATGCACGGGACAAACTATTGAACGGGACAAACTTAAATTGACCTAAAAGTCAATTACAGGAAGTAGTTGGATACTATTCATGATATATACGTATGGTGAAGTTAAGCTTGGCACTGTGTTTAGGGTTCACAGTTACTATACCTCCGATCCGATGCATTTTATAGGTAAAGATTAAACGTCCCCTATCATACGTATCACATACCAGTATCTGCTATAACTTGTACGAACTGAGAGTGAGGAGGCTCAGAAGTCAAAACATAATAAGTCTAAATATTGAAATTGCTGCCGTCTAAAAGTTCACAGGTTAGCAGCCTTTCTTGTTACTGTCTATGTGGTGCTTATATATAAACATTGTATCACTTCTCAGTAGCTAGATAGAGTTGTAGCTTTTCATCAAATTAAGCAGCAGCTTAAAGTGTTGCTTTGAAATGCAATGATTGCCACTTTATTTGAACTTAAAAAAAAAGAGGTGTGCCTTCAGGGGTAGGGTTTGAACGGAGGAATTTAACATAGAAAGCAATGGGACCATGAATTAGTCGTGTCCTTCCTATAAATTTGCGAAAGAAACTCATTTTGTATTTTATCATTTAGCAGATTACTGTCAACAGTTTCAGAAAAGGTATCAATCAAAGGCATTGAAATTCTAGTTTGAACCACATTTTTGGTGTCTTAAGAAGAAAGTAGTTATAAAAGACAGAAAATACACGTCAAGTCTAAACAGTAAGTATACAATTAAGCTGTATTCTAGTATTTTAAAGTTGCATGCAATATGACATAATTATGCACGGGACAAACTATTGAACGGGACAAACTTAAATTGACCTAAAAGTCAATTACAGGAAGTAGTTGGATACTATTCATGATATATACGTATGGTGAAGTTAAGCTTGGCACTGTGTTTAGGGTTCACAGTTACTATACCTCCGATCCGATGCATTTTATAGGTATAGATTAAACGTCCCCTATCATACGTATCACATACTAGTATCTGCTATAACTTGTACGAACTGAGAGTGAGGAGGCTCAGAAGTCAAAACATAATAAGTCTAAATATTGAAATTGCTGCCGTCTAAAAGTTCACAGGTTAGCAGCCTTTCTTGTTACTGTCTATGTGGTGCTTATATATAAACATTGTATCACTTCTCAGTAGCTAGATAGAGTTGTAGCTTTTCATCAAATTAAGCAGCAGCTTAAAGTGTTGCTTTGAAATGCAATGATTGCCACTTTATTTGAACTTAAAACAAAAGAGGTGTGCCTTCAGGGGTAGGGTTTGAACGGAGGAATTTAACATAGAAAGCAATGGGACCATGAATTAGTCGTGTCCTTCCTATAAATTTGCGAAAGAAACTCATTTTGTATTTTATCATTTAGCAGATTACTGTCAACAGTTTCAGAAAAGGTATCAATCAAAGGCATTGAAATTCTAGTTTGAACCACATTTTTGGTGTCTTAAGAAGAAAGTAGTTATAAAAGACAGAAAATACACGTCAAGTCTAAACAGTAAGTATACAATTAAGCTGTATTCTAGTAATTTAAAGTTGCATGCAATATGACATAATTATGCACGGGACAAACTATTGAACGGGACAAACTTAAATTGACCTAAAAGTCAATTACAGGAAGTAGTTGGATACTATTCATGATATATACGTATGGTGAAGTTAAGCTTGGCACTGTGTTTAGGGTTCACAGTTACTATACCTCCGATCCGATGCATTTTATAGGTATAGATTAAACGTCCCCTATCATACGTATCACATACTAGTATCTGCTATAACTTGTACGAACTGAGAGTGAGGAGGCTCAGAAGTCAAAACATAATAAGTCTAAATATTGAAATTGCTGCCGTCTAAAAGTTCACAGGTTAGCAGCCTTTCTTGTTACTGTCTATGTGGTGCTTATATATAAACATTGTATCACTTCTCAGTAGCTAGATAGAGTTGTAGCTTTTCATCAAATTAAGCAGCAGCTTAAAGTGTTGCTTTGAAATGCAATGATTGCCACTTTATTTGAACTTAAAACAAAAGAGGTGTGCCTTCAGGGGTAGGGTTTGAACGGAGGAATTTAACATAGAAAGCAATGGGACCATGAATTAGTCGTGTCCTTCCTATAAATTTGCGAAAGAAACTCATTTTGTATTTTATCATTTAGCAGATTACTGTCAACAGTTTCAGAAAAGGTATCAATCAAAGGCATTGAAATTCTAGTTTGAACCACATTTTTGGTGTCTTAAGAAGAAAGTAGTTATAAAAGACAGAAAATACACGTCAAGTCTAAACAGTAAGTATACAATTAAGCTGTATTCTAGTATTTTAAAGTTGCATGCAATATGACATAATTATGCACGGGACAAACTATTGAACGGGACAAACTTAAATTGACCTAAAAGTCAATTACAGGAAGTAGTTGGATACTATTCATGATATATACGTATGGTGAAGTTAAGCTTGGCACTGTGTTTAGGGTTCACAGTTACTATACCTCCGATCCGATGCATTTTATAGGTATAGATTAAACGTCCCCTATCATACGTATCACATACCAGTATCTGCTATAACTTGTACGAACTGAGAGTGAGGAGGCTCAGAAGTCAAAACATAATAAGTCTAAATATTGAAATTGCTGCCGTCTAAAAGTTCACAGGTTAGCAGCCTTTCTTGTTACTGTCTATGTGGTGCTTATATATAAACATTGTATCACTTCTCAGTAGCTAGATAGAGTTGTAGCTTTTCATCAAATTAAGCAGCAGCTTAAAGTGTTGCTTTGAAATGCAATGATTGCCACTTTATTTGAACTTAAAACAAAAGAGGTGTGCCTTCAGGGGTAGGGTTTGAACGGAGGAATTTAACATAGAAAGCAATGGGACCATGAATTAGTCGTGTCCTTCCTATAAATTTGCGAAAGAAACTCATTTTGTATTTTATCATTTAGCAGATTACTGTCAACAGTTTCAGAAAAGGTATCAATCAAAGGCATTGAAATTCTAGTTTGAACCACATTTTTGGTGTCTTAAGAAGAAAGTAGTTATAAAAGACAGAAAATACACGTCAAGTCTAAACAGTAAGTATACAATTAAGCTGTATTCTAGTATTTTAAAGTTGCATGCAATATGACATAATTATGCACGGGACAAACTATTGAACGGGACAAACTTAAATTGACCTAAAAGTCAATTACAGGAAGTAGTTGGATACTATTCATGATATATACGTATGGTGAAGTTAAGCTTGGCACTGTGTTTAGGGTTCACAGTTACTATACCTCCGATCCGATGCATTTTATAGGTATAGATTAAACGTCCCCTATCATACGTATCACATACTAGTATCTGCTATAACTTGTACGAACTGAGAGTGAGGAGGCTCAGAAGTCAAAACATAATAAGTCTAAATATTGAAATTGCTGCCGTCTAAAAGTTCACAGGTTAGCAGCCTTTCTTGTTACTGTCTATGTGGTGCTTATATATAAACATTGTATCACTTCTCAGTAGCTAGATAGAGTTGTAGCTTTTCATCAAATTAAGCAGCAGCTTAAAGTGTTGCTTTGAAATGCAATGATTGCCACTTTATTTGAACTTAAAACAAAAGAGGTGTGCCTTCAGGGGTAGGGTTTGAACGGAGGAATTTAACATAGAAAGCAATGGGACCATGAATTAGTCGTGTCCTTCCTATAAATTTGCGAAAGAAACTCATTTTGTATTTTATCATTTAGCAGATTACTGTCAACAGTTTCAGAAAAGGTATCAATCAAAGGCATTGCAATTCTAGTTTGAACCACATTTTTGGTGTCTTAAGAAGAAAGTAGTTATAAAAGACAGAAAATACACGTCAAGTCTAAACAGTAAGTATACAATTAAGCTGTATTCTAGTATTTTAAAGTTGCATGCAATATGACATAATTATGCACGGGACAAACTATTGAACGGGACAAACTTAAATTGACCTAAAAGTCAATTACAGGAAGTAGTTGGATACTATTCATGATATATACGTATGGTGAAGTTAAGCTTGGCACTGTGTTTAGGGTTCACAGTTACTATACCTCCGATCCGATGCATTTTATAGGTATAGATTAAACGTCCCCTATCATACGTATCACATACTAGTATCTGCTATAACTTGTACGAACTGAGAGTGAGGAGGCTCAGAAGTCAAAACATAATAAGTCTAAATATTGAAATTGCTGCCGTCTAAAAGTTCACAGGTTAGCAGCCTTTCTTGTTACTGTCTATGTGGTGCTTATATATAAACATTGTATCACTTCTCAGTAGCTAGATAGAGTTGTAGCTTTTCATCAAATTAAGCAGCAGCTTAAAGTGTTGCTTTGAAATGCAATGATTGCCACTTTATTTGAACTTGAAACAAAAGAGGTGTGCCTTCAGGGGTAGGGTTTGAACGGAGGAATTTAACATAGAAAGCAATGGGACCATGAATTAGTCGTGTCCTTCCTATAAATTTGCGAAAGAAACTCATTTTGTATTTTATCATTTAGCAGATTACTGTCAACAGTTTCAGAAAAGGTATCAATCAAAGGCATTGAAATTCTAGTTTGAACCACATTTTCGGTGTCTTAAGAAGAAAGTAGTTATAAAAGACAGAAAATACACGTCAAGTCTAAACAGTAAGTATACAATTAAGCTGTATTCTAGTATTTTAAAGTTGCATGCAATATGACATAATTATGCACGGGACAAACTATTGAACGGGACAAACTTAAATTGACCTAAAAGTCAATTACAGGAAGTAGTTGGATACTATTCATGATATATACGTATGGTGAAGTTAAGCTTGGCACTGTGTTTAGGGTTCACAGTTACTATACCTCCGATCCGATGCATTTTATAGGTATAGATTAAACGTCCCCTATCATACGTATCACATACTAGTATCTGCTATAACTTGTACGAACTGAGAGTGAGGAGGCTCAGAAGTCAAAACATAATAAGTCTAAATATTGAAATTGCTGCCGTCTAAAAGTTCACAGGTTAGCAGCCTTTCTTGTTACTGTCTATGTGGTGCTTATATATAAACATTGTATCACTTCTCAGTAGCTAGATAGAGTTGTAGCTTTTCATCAAATTAAGCCGCAGCTTAAAGTGTTGCTTAGAAATGCAATGATTGCCACTTTATTTGAACTTGAAACAAAAGAGGTGTGCCTTCAGGGGTAGGGTTTGAACGGAGGAATTTAACATAGAAAGCAATGGGACCATGAATTAGTCGTGTCCTTCCTATAAATTTGCGAAAGAAACTCATTTTGTATTTTATCATTTAGCAGATTACTGTCAACAGTTTCAGAAAAGGTATCAATCAAAGGCATTGAAATTCTAGTTTGAACCACATTTTTGGTGTCTTAAGAAGAAAGTAGTTATAAAAGACAGAAAATACACGTCAAGTCTAAACAGTAAGTATACAATTAAGCTGTATTCTAGTATTTTAAAGTTGCATGCAATATGACATAATTATGCACGGGACAAACTATTGAACGGGACAAACTTAAATTGACCTAAAAGTCAATTACAGGAAGTAGTTGGATACTATTCATGATATATACGTATGGTGAAGTTAAGCTTGGCACTGTGTTTAGGGTTCACAGTTACTATACCTCCGATCCGATGCATTTTATAGGTATAGATTAAACGTCCCCTATCATACGTATCACATACTAGTATCTGCTATAACTTGTACGAACTGAGAGTGAGGAGGCTCAGAAGTCAAAACATAATAAGTCTAAATATTGAAATTGCTGCCGTCTAAAAGTTCACAGGTTAGCAGCCTTTCTTGTTACTGTCTATGTGGTGCTTATATATAAACATTGTATCACTTCTCAGTAGCTAGATAGAGTTGTAGCTTTTCATCAAATTAAGCAGCAGCTTAAAGTGTTGCTTTGAAATGCAATGATTGCCACTTTATTTGAACTTAAAACAAAAGAGGTGTGCCTTCAGGGGTAGGGTTTGAACGGAGGAATTTAACATAGAAAGCAATGGGACCATGAATTAGTCGTGTCCTTCCTATAAATTTGCGAAAGAAACTCATTTTGTATTTTATCATTTAGCAGATTACTGTCAACAGTTTCAGAAAAGGTATCAATCAAAGGCATTGAAATTCTAGTTTGAACCACATTTTTGGTGTCTTAAGAAGAAAGTAGTTATAAAAGACAGAAAATACACGTCAAGTCTAAACAGTAAGTATACAATTAAGCTGTATTCTAGTATTTTAAAGTTGCATGCAATATGACATAATTATGCACGGGACAAACTATTGAACGGGATAAACTTAAATTGACCTAAAAGTCAATTACAGGAAGTAGTTGGATACTATTCATGATATATACGTATGGTGAAGTTAAGCTTGGCACTGTGTTTAGGGTTCACAGTTACTATACCTCCGATCCGATGCATTTTATAGGTATAGATTAAACGTCCCCTATCATACGTATCACATACTAGTATCTGCTATAACTTGTACGAACTGAGAGTGAGGAGGCTCAGAAGTCAAAACATAATAAGTCTAAATATTGAAATTGCTGCCGTCTAAAAGTTCACAGGTTAGCAGCCTTTCTTGTTACTGTCTATGTGGTGCTTATATATAAACATTGTATCACTTCTCAGTAGCTAGATAGAGTTGTAGCTTTTCATCAAATTAAGCAGCAGCTTAAAGTGTTGCTTTGAAATGCAATGATTGCCACTTTATTTGAACTTAAAACAAAAGAGGTGTGCCTTCAGGGGTAGGGTTTGAACGGAGGAATTTAACATAGAAAGCAATGGGACCATGAATTAGTCGTGTCCTTCCTATAAATTTGCGAAAGAAACTCATTTTGTATTTTATCATTTAGCAGATTACTGTCAACAGTTTCAGAAAAGGTATCAATCAAAGGCATTGAAATTCTAGTTTGAACCACATTTTTGGTGTCTTAAGAAGAAAGTAGTTATAAAAGACAGAAAATACACGTCAAGTCTAAACAGTAAGTATACAATTAAGCTGTATTCTAGTATTTTAAAGTTGCATGCAATATGACATAATTATGCACGGGACAAACTATTGAACGGGACAAACTTAAATTGACCTAAAAGTCAATTACAGGAAGTAGTTGGATACTATTCATGATATATACGTATGGTGAAGTTAAGCTTGGCACTGTGTTTAGGGTTCACAGTTACTATACCTCCGATCCGATGCATTTTATAGGTATAGATTAAACGTCCCCTATCATACGTATCACATACTAGTATCTGCTATAACTTGTACGAACTGAGAGTGAGGAGGCTCAGAAGTCAAAACATAATAAGTCTAAATATTGAAATTGCTGCCGTCTAAAAGTTCACAGGTTAGCAGCCTTTCTTGTTACTGTCTATGTGGTGCTTATATATAAACATTGTATCACTTCTCAGTAGCTAGATAGAGTTGTAGCTTTTCATCAAATTAAGCAGCAGCTTAAAGTGTTGCTTTGAAATGCAATGATTGCCACTTTATTTGAACTTAAAACAAAAGAGGTGTGCCTTCAGGGGTAGGGTTTGAACGGAGGAATTTAACATAGAAAGCAATGGGACCATGAATTAGTCGTGTCCTTCCTATAAATTTGCGAAAGAAACTCATTTTGTATTTTATCATTTAGCAGATTACTGTCAACAGTTTCAGAAAAGGTATCAATCAAAGGCATTGAAATTCTAGTTTGAACCACATTTTTGGTGTCTTAAGAAGAAAGTAGTTATAAAAGACAGAAAATACACGTCAAGTCTAAACAGTAAGTATACAATTAAGCTGTATTCTAGTATTTTAAAGTTGCATGCAATATGACATAATTATGCACGGGACAAACTATTGAACGGGACAAACTTAAATTGACCTAAAAGTCAATTACAGGAAGTAGTTGGATACTATTCATGATATATACGTATGGTGAAGTTAAGCTTGGCACTGTGTTTAGGGTTCACAGTTACTATACCTCCGATCCGATGCATTTTATAGGTATAGATTAAACGTCCCCTATCATACGTATCACATACTAGTATCTGCTATAACTTGTACGAACTGAGAGTGAGGAGGCTCAGAAGTCAAAACATAATAAGTCTAAATATTGAAATTGCTGCCGTCTAAAAGTTCACAGGTTAGCAGCCTTTCTTGTTACTGTCTATGTGGTGCTTATATATAAACATTGTATCACTTCTCAGTAGCTAGATAGAGTTGTAGCTTTTCATCAAATTAAGCAGCAGCTTAAAGTGTTGCTTTGAAATGCAATGATTGCCACTTTATTTGAACTTAAAACAAAAGAGGTGTGCCTTCAGGGGTAGGGTTTGAACGGAGGAATTTAACATAGAAAGCAATGGGACCATGAATTAGTCGTGTCCTTCCTATAAATTTGCGAAAGAAACTCATTTTGTATTTTATCATTTAGCAGATTACTGTCAACAGTTTCAGAAAAGGTATCAATCAAAGGCATTGAAATTCTAGTTTGAACCACATTTTTGGTGTCTTAAGAAGAAAGTAGTTATAAAAGACAGAAAATACACGTCAAGTCTAAACAGTAAGTATACAATTAAGCTGTATTCTAGTATTTTAAAGTTGCATGCAATATGACATAATTATGCACGGGACAAACTATTGAACGGGACAAACTTAAATTGACCTAAAAGTCAATTACAGGAAGTAGTTGGATACTATTCATGATATATACGTATGGTGAAGTTAAGCTTGGCACTGTGTTTAGGGTTCACAGTTACTATACCTCCGATCCGATGCATTTTATAGGTATAGATTAAACGTCCCCTATCATACGTATCACATACTAGTATCTGCTATAACTTGTACGAACTGAGAGTGAGGAGGCTCAGAAGTCAAAACATAATAAGTCTAAATATTGAAATTGCTGCCGTCTAAAAGTTCACAGGTTAGCAGCCTTTCTTGTTACTGTCTATGTGGTGCTTATATATAAACATTGTATCACTTCTCAGTAGCTAGATAGAGTTGTAGCTTTTCATCAAATTAAGCAGCAGCTTAAAGTGTTGCTTTGAAATGCAATGATTGCCACTTTATTTGAACTTAAAACAAAAGAGGTGTGCCTTCAGGGGTAGGGTTTGAACGGAGGAATTTAACATAGAAAGCAATGGGACCATGAATTAGTCGTGTCCTTCCTATAAATTTGCGAAAGAAACTCATTTTGTATTTTATCATTTAGCAGATTACTGTCAACAGTTTCAGAAAAGGTATCAATCAAAGGCATTGAAATTCTAGTTTGAACCACATTTTTGGTGTCTTAAGAAGAAAGTAGTTATAAAAGACAGAAAATACACGTCAAGTCTAAACAGTAAGTATACAATTAAGCTGTATTCTAGTATTTTAAAGTTGCATGCAATATGACATAATTATGCACGGGACAAACTATTGAACGGGACAAACTAAAATTGACCTAAAAGTCAATTACAGGAAGTAGTTGGATACTATTCATGATATATACGTATGGTGAAGTTAAGCTTGGCACTGTGTTTAGGGTTCACAGTTACTATACCTCCGATCCGATGCATTTTATAGGTATAGATTAAACGTCCCCTATCATACGTATCACATACTAGTATCTGCTATAACTTGTACGAACTGAGAGTGAGGAGGCTCAGAAGTCAAAACATAATAAGTCTAAATATTGAAATTGCTGCCGTCTAAAAGTTCACAGGTTAGCAGCCTTTCTTGTTACTGTCTATGTGGTGCTTATATATAAACATTGTATCACTTCTCAGTAGCTAGATAGAGTTGTAGCTTTTCATCAAATTAAGCAGCAGCTTAAAGTGTTGCTTTGAAATGCAATGATTGCCACTTTATTTGAACTTAAAACAAAAGAGGTGTGCCTTCAGGGGTAGGGTTTGAACGGAGGAATTTAACATAGAAAGCAATGGGACCATGAATTAGTCGTGTCCTTCCTATAAATTTGCGAAAGAAACTCATTTTGTATTTTATCATTTAGCAGATTACTGTCAACAGTTTCAGAAAAGGTATCAATCAAAGGCATTGAAATTCTAGTTTGAACCACATTTTTGGTGTCTTAAGAAGAAAGTAGTTATAAAAGACAGAAAATACACGTCAAGTCTAAACAGTAAGTATACAATTAAGCTGTATTCTAGTATTTTAAAGTTGCATGCAATATGACATAATTATGCACGGGACAAACTATTGAACGGGACAAACTTAAATTGACCTAAAAGTCAATTACAGGAAGTAGTTGGATACTATTCATGATATATACGTATGGTGAAGTTAAGCTTGGCACTGTGTTTAGGGTTCACAGTTACTATACCTCCGATCCGATGCATTTTATAGGTATAGATTAAACGTCCCCTATCATACGTATCACATACTAGTATCTGCTATAACTTGTACGAACTGAGAGTGAGGAGGCTCAGAAGTCAAAACATAATAAGTCTAAATATTGAAATTGCTGCCGTCTAAAAGTTCACAGGTTAGCAGCCTTTCTTGTTACTGTCTATGTGGTGCTTATATATAAACATTGTATCACTTCTCAGTAGCTAGATAGAGTTGTAGCTTTTCATCAAATTAAGCAGCAGCTTAAAGTGTTGCTTTGAAATGCAATGATTGCCACTTTATTTGAACTTAAAACAAAAGAGGTGTGCCTTCAGGGGTAGGGTTTGAACGGAGGAATTTAACATAGAAAGCAATGGGACCATGAATTAGTCGTGTCCTTCCTATAAATTTGCGAAAGAAACTCATTTTGTATTTTATCATTTAGCAGATTACTGTCAACAGTTTCAGAAAAGGTATCAATCAAAGGCATTGAAATTCTAGTTTGAACCACATTTTTGGTGTCTTAAGAAGAAAGTAGTTATAAAAGACAGAAAATACACGTCAAGTCTAAACAGTAAGTATACAATTAAGCTGTATTCTAGTATTTTAAAGTTGCATGCAATATGACATAATTATGCACGGGACAAACTATTGAACGGGACAAACTTAAATTGACCTAAAAGTCAATTACAGGAAGTAGTTGGATACTATTCATGATATATACGTATGGTGAAGTTAAGCTTGGCACTGTGTTTAGGGTTCACAGTTACTATACCTCCGATCCGATGCATTTTATAGGTATAGATTAAACGTCCCCTATCATACGTATCACATACTAGTATCTGCTATAACTTGTACGAACTGAGAGTGAGGAGGCTCAGAAGTCAAAACATAATAAGTCTAAATATTGAAATTGCTGCCGTCTAAAAGTTCACAGGTTAGCAGCCTTTCTTGTTACTGTCTATGTGGTGCTTATATATAAACATTGTATCACTTCTCAGTAGCTAGATAGAGTTGTAGCTTTTCATCAAATTAAGCAGCAGCTTAAAGTGTTGCTTTGAAATGCAATGATTGCCACTTTATTTGAACTTAAAACAAAAGAGGTGTGCCTTCAGGGGTAGGGTTTGAACGGAGGAATTTAACATAGAAAGCAATGGGACCATGAATTAGTCGTGTCCTTCCTATAAATTTGCGAAAGAAACTCATTTTGTATTTTATCATTTAGCAGATTACTGTCAACAGTTTCAGAAAAGGTATCAATCAAAGGCATTGAAATTCTAGTTTGAACCACATTTTTGGTGTCTTAAGAAGAAAGTAGTTATAAAAGACAGAAAATACACGTCAAGTCTAAACAGTAAGTATACAATTAAGCTGTATTCTAGTATTTTAAAGTTGCATGCAATATGACATAATTATGCACGGGACAAACTATTGAACGGGACAAACTTAAATTGACCTAAGAGTCAATTACAGGAAGTAGTTGGATACTATTCATGATATATACGTATGGTGAAGTTAAGCTTGGCACTGTGTTTAGGGTTCACAGTTACTATACCTCCGATCCGATGCATTTTATAGGTATAGATTAAACGTCCCCTATCATACGTATCACATACTAGTATCTGCTATAACTTGTACGAACTGAGAGTGAGGAGGCTCAGAAGTCAAAACATAATAAGTCTAAATATTGAAATTGCTGCCGTCTAAAAGTTCACAGGTTAGCAGCCTTTCTTGTTACTGTCTATGTGGTGCTTATATATAAACATTGTATCACTTCTCAGTAGCTAGATAGAGTTGTAGCTTTTCATCAAATTAAGCAGCAGCTTAAAGTGTTGCTTTGAAATGCAATGATTGCCACTTTATTTGAACTTAAAACAAAAGAGGTGTGCCTTCAGGGGTAGGGTTTGAACGGAGGAATTTAACATAGAAAGCAATGGGACCATGAATTAGTCGTGTCCTTCCTATAAATTTGCGAAAGAAACTCATTTTGTATTTTATCATTTAGCAGATTACTGTCAACAGTTTCAGAAAAGGTATCAATCAAAGGCATTGAAATTCTAGTTTGAACCACATTTTTGGTGTCTTAAGAAGAAAGTAGTTATAAAAGACAGAAAATACACGTCAAGTCTAAACAGTAAGTATACAATTAAGCTGTATTCTAGTATTTTAAAGTTGCATGCAATATGACATAATTATGCACGGGACAAACTATTGAACGGGACAAACTTAAATTGACCTAAAAGTCAATTACAGGAAGTAGTTGGATACTATTCATGATATATACGTATGGTGAAGTTAAGCTTGGCACTGTGTTTAGGGTTCACAGTTACTATACCTCCGATCCGATGCATTTTATAGGTATAGATTAAACGTCCCCTATCATACGTATCACATACTAGTATCTGCTATAACTTGTACGAACTGAGAGTGAGGAGGCTCAGAAGTCAAAACATAATAAGTCTAAATATTGAAATTGCTGCCGTCTAAAAGTTCACAGGTTAGCAGCCTTTCTTGTTACTGTCTATGTGGTGCTTATATATAAACATTGTATCACTTCTCAGTAGCTAGATAGAGTTGTAGCTTTTCATCAAATTAAGCAGCAGCTTAAAGTGTTGCTTTGAAATGCAATGATTGCCACTTTATTTGAACTTAAAACAAAAGAGGTGTGCCTTCAGGGGTAGGGTTTGAACGGAGGAATTTAACATAGAAAGCAATGGGACCATGAATTAGTCGTGTCCTTCCTATAAATTTGCGAAAGAAACTCATTTTGTATTTTATCATTTAGCAGATTACTGTCAACAGTTTCAGAAAAGGTATCAATCAAAGGCATTGAAATTCTAGTTTGAACCACATTTTTGGTGTCTTAAGAAGAAAGTAGTTATAAAAGACAGAAAATACACGTCAAGTCTAAACAGTAAGTATACAATTAAGCTGTATTCTAGTATTTTAAAGTTGCATGCAATATGACATAATTATGCACGGGACAAACTATTGAACGGGACAAACTTAAATTGACCTAAAAGTCAATTACAGGAAGTAGTTGGATACTATTCATGATATATACGTATGGTGAAGTTAAGCTTGGCACTGTGTTTAGGGTTCACAGTTACTATACCTCCGATCCGATGCATTTTATAGGTATAGATTAAACGTCCCCTATCATACGTATCACATACTAGTATCTGCTATAACTTGTACGAACTGAGAGTGAGGAGGCTCAGAAGTCAAAACATAATAAGTCTAAATATTGAAATTGCTGCCGTCTAAAAGTTCACAGGTTAGCAGCCTTTCTTGTTACTGTCTATGTGGTGCTTATATATAAACATTGTATCACTTCTCAGTAGCTAGATAGAGTTGTAGCTTTTCATCAAATTAAGCAGCAGCTTAAAGTGTTGCTTTGAAATGCAATGATTGCCACTTTATTTGAACTTAAAACAAAAGAGGTGTGCCTTCAGGGGTAGGGTTTGAACGGAGGAATTTAACATAGAAAGCAATGGGACCATGAATTAGTCGTGTCCTTCCTATAAATTTGCGAAAGAAACTCATTTTGTATTTTATCATTTAGCAGATTACTGTCAACAGTTTCAGAAAAGGTATCAATCAAAGGCATTGAAATTCTAGTTTGAACCACATTTTTGGTGTCTTAAGAAGAAAGTAGTTATAAAAGACAGAAAATACACGTCAAGTCTAAACAGTAAGTATACAATTAAGCTGTATTCTAGTATTTTAAAGTTGCATGCAATATGACATAATTATGCACGGGACAAACTATTGAACGGGACAAACTTAAATTGACCTAAAAGTCAATTACAGGAAGTAGTTGGATACTATTCATGATATATACGTATGGTGAAGTTAAGCTTGGCACTGTGTTTAGGGTTCACAGTTACTATACCTCCGATCCGATGCATTTTATAGGTATAGATTAAACGTCCCCTATCATACGTATCACATACTAGTATCTGCTATAACTTGTACGAACTGAGAGTGAGGAGGCTCAGAAGTCAAAACATAATAAGTCTAAATATTGAAATTGCTGCCGTCTAAAAGTTCACAGGTTAGCAGCCTTTCTTGTTACTGTCTATGTGGTGCTTATATATAAACATTGTATCACTTCTCAGTAGCTAGATAGAGTTGTAGCTTTTCATCAAATTAAGCAGCAGCTTAAAGTGTTGCTTTGAACTGCAATGATTGCCACTTTATTTGAACTTAAAACAAAAGAGGTGTGCCTTCAGGGGTAGGGTTTGAACGGAGGAATTTAACATAGAAAGCAATGGGACCATGAATTAGTCGTGTCCTTCCTATAAATTTGCGAAAGAAACTCATTTTGTATTTTATCATTTAGCAGATTACTGTCAACAGTTTCAGAAAAGGTATCAATCAAAGGCATTGAAATTCTAGTTTGAACCACATTTTTGGTGTCTTAAGAAGAAAGTAGTTATAAAAGACAGAAAATACACGTCAAGTCTAAACAGTAAGTATACAATTAAGCTGTATTCTAGTATTTTAAAGTTGCATGCAATATGACATAATTATGCACGGGACAAACTATTGAACGGGACAAACTTAAATTGACCTAAAAGTCAATTACAGGAAGTAGTTGGATACTATTCATGATATATACGTATGGTGAAGTTAAGCTTGGCACTGTGTTTAGGGTTCACAGTTACTATACCTCCGATCCGATGCATTTTATAGGTATAGATTAAACGTCCCCTATCATACGTATCACATACTAGTATCTGCTATAACTTGTACGAACTGAGAGTGAGGAGGCTCAGAAGTCAAAACATAATAAGTCTAAATATTGAAATTGCTGCCGTCTAAAAGTTCACAGGTTAGCAGCCTTTCTTGTTACTGTCTATGTGGTGCTTATATATAAACATTGTATCACTTCTCAGTAGCTAGATAGAGTTGTAGCTTTTCATCAAATTAAGCAGCAGCTTAAAGTGTTGCTTTGAAATGCAATGATTGCCACTTTATTTGAACTTAAAACAAAAGAGGTGTGCCTTCAGGGGTAGGGTTTGAACGGAGGAATTTAACATAGAAAGCAATGGGACCATGAATTAGTCGTGTCCTTCCTATAAATTTGCGAAAGAAACTCATTTTGTATTTTATCATTTAGCAGATTACTGTCAACAGTTTCAGAAAAGGTATCAATCAAAGGCATTGAAATTCTAGTTTGAACCACATTTTTGGTGTCTTAAGAAGAAAGTAGTTATAAAAGACAGAAAATACACGTCAAGTCTAAACAGTAAGTATACAATTAAGCTGTATTCTAGTATTTTAAAGTTGCATGCAATATGACATAATTATGCACGGGACAAACTATTGAACGGGACAAACTTAAATTGACCTAAAAGTCAATTACAGGAAGTAGTTGGATACTATTCATGATATATACGTATGGTGAAGTTAAGCTTGGCACTGTGTTTAGGGTTCACAGTTACTATACCTCCGATCCGATGCATTTTATAGGTATAGATTAAACGTCCCCTATCATACGTATCACATACTAGTATCTGCTATAACTTGTACGAACTGAGAGTGAGGAGGCTCAGAAGTCAAAACATAATAAGTCTAAATATTGAAATTGCTGCCGTCTAAAAGTTCACAGGTTAGCAGCCTTTCTTGTTACTGTCTATGTGGTGCTTATATATAAACATTGTATCACTTCTCAGTAGCTAGATAGAGTTGTAGCTTTTCATCAAATTAAGCAGCAGCTTAAAGTGTTGCTTTGAAATGCAATGATTGCCACTTTATTTGAACTTAAAACAAAAGAGGTGTGCCTTCAGGGGTAGGGTTTGAACGGAGGAATTTAACATAGAAAGCAATGGGACCATGAATTAGTCGTGTCCTTCCTATAAATTTGCGAAAGAAACTCATTTTGTATTTTATCATTTAGCAGATTACTGTCAACAGTTTCAGAAAAGGTATCAATCAAAGGCATTGAAATTCTAGTTTGAACCACATTTTTGGTGTCTTAAGAAGAAAGTAGTTATAAAAGACAGAAAATACACGTCAAGTCTAAACAGTAAGTATACAATTAAGCTGTATTCTAGTATTTTAAAGTTGCATGCAATATGACATAATTATGCACGGGACAAACTATTGAACGGGACAAACTTAAATTGACCTAAAAGTCAATTACAGGAAGTAGTTGGATACTATTCATGATATATACGTATGGTGAAGTTAAGCTTGGCACTGTGTTTAGGGTTCACAGTTACTATACCTCCGATCCGATGCATTTTATAGGTATAGATTAAACGTCCCCTATCATACGTATCACATACTAGTATCTGCTATAACTTGTACGAACTGAGAGTGAGGAGGCTCAGAAGTCAAAACATAATAAGTCTAAATATTGAAATTGCTGCCGTCTAAAAGTTCACAGGTTAGCAGCCTTTCTTGTTACTGTCTATGTGGTGCTTATATATAAACATTGTATCACTTCTCAGTAGCTAGATAGAGTTGTAGCTTTTCATCAAATTAAGCAGCAGCTTAAAGTGTTGCTTTGACATGCAATGATTGCCACTTTATTTGAACTTAAAACAAAAGAGGTGTGCCTTCAGGGGTAGGGTTTGAACGGAGGAATTTAACATAGAAAGCAATGGGACCATGAATTAGTCGTGTCCTTCCTATAAATTTGCGAAAGAAACTCATTTTGTATTTTATCATTTAGCAGATTACTGTCAACAGTTTCAGAAAAGGTATCAATCAAAGGCATTGAAATTCTAGTTTGAACCACATTTTTGGTGTCTTAAGAAGAAAGTAGTTATAAAAGACAGAAAATACACGTCAAGTCTAAACAGTAAGTATACAATTAAGCTGTATTCTAGTATTTTAAAGTTGCATGCAATATGACATAATTATGCACGGGACAAACTATTGAACGGGACAAACTTAAATTGACCTAAAAGTCAATTACAGGAAGTAGTTGGATACTATTCATGATATATACGTATGGTGAAGTTAAGCTTGGCACTGTGTTTAGGGTTCACAGTTACTATACCTCCGATCCGATGCATTTTATAGGTATAGATTAAACGTCCCCTATCATACGTATCACATACTAGTATCTGCTATAACTTGTACGAACTGAGAGTGAGGAGGCTCAGAAGTCAAAACATAATAAGTCTAAATATTGAAATTGCTGCCGTCTAAAAGTTCACAGGTTAGCAGCCTTTCTTGTTACTGTCTATGTGGTGCTTATATATAAACATTGTATCACTTCTCAGTAGCTAGATAGAGTTGTAGCTTTTCATCAAATTAAGCAGCAGCTTAAAGTGTTGCTTTGAAATGCAATGATTGCCACTTTATTTGAACTTAAAACAAAAGAGGTGTGCCTTCAGGGGTAGGGTTTGAACGGAGGAATTTAACATAGAAAGCAATGGGACCATGAATTAGTCGTGTCCTTCCTATAAATTTGCGAAAGAAACTCATTTTGTATTTTATCATTTAGCAGATTACTGTCAACAGTTTCAGAAAAGGTATCAATCAAAGGCATTGAAATTCTAGTTTGAACCACATTTTTGGTGTCTTAAGAAGAAAGTAGTTATAAAAGACAGAAAATACACGTCAAGTCTAAACAGTAAGTATACAATTAAGCTGTATTCTAGTATTTTAAAGTTGCATGCAATATGACATAATTATGCACGGGACAAACTATTGAACGGGACAAACTTAAATTGACCTAAAAGTCAATTACAGGAAGTAGTTGGATACTATTCATGATATATACGTATGGTGAAGTTAAGCTTGGCACTGTGTTTAGGGTTCACAGTTACTATACCTCCGATCCGATGCATTTTATAGGTATAGATTAAACGTCCCCTATCATACGTATCACATACTAGTATCTGCTATAACTTGTACGAACTGAGAGTGAGGAGGCTCAGAAGTCAAAACATAATAAGTCTAAATATTGAAATTGCTGCCGTCTAAAAGTTCACAGGTTAGCAGCCTTTCTTGTTACTGTCTATGTGGTGCTTATATATAAACATTGTATCACTTCTCAGTAGCTAGATAGAGTTGTAGCTTTTCATCAAATTAAGCAGCAGCTTAAAGTGTTGCTTTGAAATGCAATGATTGCCACTTTATTTGAACTTAAAACAAAAGAGGTGTGCCTTCAGGGGTAGGGTTTGAACGGAGGAATTTAACATAGAAAGCAATGGGACCATGAATTAGTCGTGTCCTTCCTATAAATTTGCGAAAGAAACTCATTTTGTATTTTATCATTTAGCAGATTACTGTCAACAGTTTCAGAAAAGGTATCAATCAAAGGCATTGAAATTCTAGTTTGAACCACATTTTTGGTGTCTTAAGAAGAAAGTAGTTATAAAAGACAGAAAATACACGTCAAGTCTAAACAGTAAGTATACAATTAAGCTGTATTCTAGTATTTTAAAGTTGCATGCAATATGACATAATTATGCACGGGACAAACTATTGAACGGGACAAACTTAAATTGACCTAAAAGTCAATTACAGGAAGTAGTTGGATACTATTCATGATATATACGTATGGTGAAGTTAAGCTTGGCACTGTGTTTAGGGTTCACAGTTACTATACC
>NC_086381.1:73539127-73627348 GCF_036588685.1 Mytilus trossulus
CCCTAACCCTAACCCTAACCCTAACCCTAACCCTAACCCTAACCCTAACCCTAACCCTAACCCTAACCCTAACCCTAACCCTAACCCTAACCCTAACCCTAACCCTAACCCTAACCCTAACCCTAACCCTAACCCTAACCCTAACCCTAACCCTAACCCTAACCCTAACCCTAACCCTAACCCTAACCCTAACCCTAACCCTAACCCTAACCCTAACCCTAACCCTAACCCTAACCCTAACCCTAACCCTAACCCTAACCCTAACCCTAACCCTAACCCTAACCCTAACCCTAACCCTAACCCTAACCCTAACCCTAACCCTAACCCTAACCCTAACCCTAACCCTAACCCTAACCCTAACCCTAACCCTAACCCTAACCCTAACCCTAACCCTAACCCTAACCCTAACCCTAACCCTAACCCTAACCCTAACCCTAACCCTAACCCTAACCCTAACCCTAACCCTAACCCTAACCCTAACCCTAACCCTAACCCTAACCCTAACCCTAACCCTAACCCTAACCCTAACCCTAACCCTAACCCTAACCCTAACCCTAACCCTAACCCTAACCCTAACCCTAACCCTAACCCTAACCCTAACCCTAACCCTAACCCTAACCCTAACCCTAACCCTAACCCTAACCCTAACCCTAACCCTAACCCTAACCCTAACCCTAACCCTAACCCTAACCCTAACCCTAACCCTAACCCTAACCCTAACCCTAACCCTAACCCTAACCCTAACCCTAACCCTAACCCTAACCCTAACCCTAACCCTAACCCTAACCCTAACCCTAACCCTAACCCTAACCCTAACCCTAACCCTAACCCTAACCCTAACCCTAACCCTAACCCTAACCCTAACCCTAACCCTAACCCTAACCCTAACCCTAACCCTAACCCTAACCCTAACCCTAACCCTAACCCTAACCCTAACCCTAACCCTAACCCTAACCCTAACCCTAACCCTAACCCTAACCCTAACCCTAACCCTAACCCTAACCCTAACCCTAACCCTAACCCTAACCCTAACCCTAACCCTAACCCTAACCCTAACCCTAACCCTAACCCTAACCCTAACCCTAACCCTAACCCTAACCCTAACCCTAACCCTAACCCTAACCCTAACCCTAACCCTAACCCTAACCCTAACCCTAACCCTAACCCTAACCCTAACCCTAACCCTAACCCTAACCCTAACCCTAACCCTAACCCTAACCCTAACCCTAACCCTAACCCTAACCCTAACCCTAACCCTAACCCTAACCCTAACCCTAACCCTAACCCTAACCCTAACCCTAACCCTAACCCTAACCCTAACCCTAACCCTAACCCTAACCCTAACCCTAACCCTAACCCTAACCCTAACCCTAACCCTAACCCTAACCCTAACCCTAACCCTAACCCTAACCCTAACCCTAACCCTAACCCTAACCCTAACCCTAACCCTAACCCTAACCCTAACCCTAACCCTAACCCTAACCCTAACCCTAACCCTAACCCTAACCCTAACCCTAACCCTAACCCTAACCCTAACCCTAACCCTAACCCTAACCCTAACCCTAACCCTAACCCTAACCCTAACCCTAACCCTAACCCTAACCCTAACCCTAACCCTAACCCTAACCCTAACCCTAACCCTAACCCTAACCCTAACCCTAACCCTAACCCTAACCCTAACCCTAACCCTAACCCTAACCCTAACCCTAACCCTAACCCTAACCCTAACCCTAACCCTAACCCTAACCCTAACCCTAACCCTAACCCTAACCCTAACCCTAACCCTAACCCTAACCCTAACCCTAACCCTAACCCTAACCCTAACCCTAACCCTAACCCTAACCCTAACCCTAACCCTAACCCTAACCCTAACCCTAACCCTAACCCTAACCCTAACCCTAACCCTAACCCTAACCCTAACCCTAACCCTAACCCTAACCCTAACCCTAACCCTAACCCTAACCCTAACCCTAACCCTAACCCTAACCCTAACCCTAACCCTAACCCTAACCCTAACCCTAACCCTAACCCTAACCCTAACCCTAACCCTAACCCTAACCCTAACCCTAACCCTAACCCTAACCCTAACCCTAACCCTAACCCTAACCCTAACCCTAACCCTAACCCTAACCCTAACCCTAACCCTAACCCTAACCCTAACCCTAACCCTAACCCTAACCCTAACCCTAACCCTAACCCTAACCCTAACCCTAACCCTAACCCTAACCCTAACCCTAACCCTAACCCTAACCCTAACCCTAACCCTAACCCTAACCCTAACCCTAACCCTAACCCTAACCCTAACCCTAACCCTAACCCTAACCCTAACCCTAACCCTAACCCTAACCCTAACCCTAACCCTAACCCTAACCCTAACCCTAACCCTAACCCTAACCCTAACCCTAACCCTAACCCTAACCCTAACCCTAACCCTAACCCTAACCCTAACCCTAACCCTAACCCTAACCCTAACCCTAACCCTAACCCTAACCCTAACCCTAACCCTAACCCTAACCCTAACCCTAACCCTAACCCTAACCCTAACCCTAACCCTAACCCTAACCCTAACCCTAACCCTAACCCTAACCCTAACCCTAACCCTAACCCTAACCCTAACCCTAACCCTAACCCTAACCCTAACCCTAACCCTAACCCTAACCCTAACCCTAACCCTAACCCTAACCCTAACCCTAACCCTAACCCTAACCCTAACCCTAACCCTAACCCTAACCCTAACCCTAACCCTAACCCTAACCCTAACCCTAACCCTAACCCTAACCCTAACCCTAACCCTAACCCTAACCCTAACCCTAACCCTAACCCTAACCCTAACCCTAACCCTAACCCTAACCCTAACCCTAACCCTAACCCTAACCCTAACCCTAACCCTAACCCTAACCCTAACCCTAACCCTAACCCTAACCCTAACCCTAACCCTAACCCTAACCCTAACCCTAACCCTAACCCTAACCCTAACCCTAACCCTAACCCTAACCCTAACCCTAACCCTAACCCTAACCCTAACCCTAACCCTAACCCTAACCCTAACCCTAACCCTAACCCTAACCCTAACCCTAACCCTAACCCTAACCCTAACCCTAACCCTAACCCTAACCCTAACCCTAACCCTAACCCTAACCCTAACCCTAACCCTAACCCTAACCCTAACCCTAACCCTAACCCTAACCCTAACCCTAACCCTAACCCTAACCCTAACCCTAACCCTAACCCTAACCCTAACCCTAACCCTAACCCTAACCCTAACCCTAACCCTAACCCTAACCCTAACCCTAACCCTAACCCTAACCCTAACCCTAACCCTAACCCTAACCCTAACCCTAACCCTAACCCTAACCCTAACCCTAACCCTAACCCTAACCCTAACCCTAACCCTAACCCTAACCCTAACCCTAACCCTAACCCTAACCCTAACCCTAACCCTAACCCTAACCCTAACCCTAACCCTAACCCTAACCCTAACCCTAACCCTAACCCTAACCCTAACCCTAACCCTAACCCTAACCCTAACCCTAACCCTAACCCTAACCCTAACCCTAACCCTAACCCTAACCCTAACCCTAACCCTAACCCTAACCCTAACCCTAACCCTAACCCTAACCCTAACCCTAACCCTAACCCTAACCCTAACCCTAACCCTAACCCTAACCCTAACCCTAACCCTAACCCTAACCCTAACCCTAACCCTAACCCTAACCCTAACCCTAACCCTAACCCTAACCCTAACCCTAACCCTAACCCTAACCCTAACCCTAACCCTAACCCTAACCCTAACCCTAACCCTAACCCTAACCCTAACCCTAACCCTAACCCTAACCCTAACCCTAACCCTAACCCTAACCCTAACCCTAACCCTAACCCTAACCCTAACCCTAACCCTAACCCTAACCCTAACCCTAACCCTAACCCTAACCCTAACCCTAACCCTAACCCTAACCCTAACCCTAACCCTAACCCTAACCCTAACCCTAACCCTAACCCTAACCCTAACCCTAACCCTAACCCTAACCCTAACCCTAACCCTAACCCTAACCCTAACCCTAACCCTAACCCTAACCCTAACCCTAACCCTAACCCTAACCCTAACCCTAACCCTAACCCTAACCCTAACCCTAACCCTAACCCTAACCCTAACCCTAACCCTAACCCTAACCCTAACCCTAACCCTAACCCTAACCCTAACCCTAACCCTAACCCTAACCCTAACCCTAACCCTAACCCTAACCCTAACCCTAACCCTAACCCTAACCCTAACCCTAACCCTAACCCTAACCCTAACCCTAACCCTAACCCTAACCCTAACCCTAACCCTAACCCTAACCCTAACCCTAACCCTAACCCTAACCCTAACCCTAACCCTAACCCTAACCCTAACCCTAACCCTAACCCTAACCCTAACCCTAACCCTAACCCTAACCCTAACCCTAACCCTAACCCTAACCCTAACCCTAACCCTAACCCTAACCCTAACCCTAACCCTAACCCTAACCCTAACCCTAACCCTAACCCTAACCCTAACCCTAACCCTAACCCTAACCCTAACCCTAACCCTAACCCTAACCCTAACCCTAACCCTAACCCTAACCCTAACCCTAACCCTAACCCTAACCCTAACCCTAACCCTAACCCTAACCCTAACCCTAACCCTAACCCTAACCCTAACCCTAACCCTAACCCTAACCCTAACCCTAACCCTAACCCTAACCCTAACCCTAACCCTAACCCTAACCCTAACCCTAACCCTAACCCTAACCCTAACCCTAACCCTAACCCTAACCCTAACCCTAACCCTAACCCTAACCCTAACCCTAACCCTAACCCTAACCCTAACCCTAACCCTAACCCTAACCCTAACCCTAACCCTAACCCTAACCCTAACCCTAACCCTAACCCTAACCCTAACCCTAACCCTAACCCTAACCCTAACCCTAACCCTAACCCTAACCCTAACCCTAACCCTAACCCTAACCCTAACCCTAACCCTAACCCTAACCCTAACCCTAACCCTAACCCTAACCCTAACCCTAACCCTAACCCTAACCCTAACCCTAACCCTAACCCTAACCCTAACCCTAACCCTAACCCTAACCCTAACCCTAACCCTAACCCTAACCCTAACCCTAACCCTAACCCTAACCCTAACCCTAACCCTAACCCTAACCCTAACCCTAACCCTAACCCTAACCCTAACCCTAACCCTAACCCTAACCCTAACCCTAACCCTAACCCTAACCCTAACCCTAACCCTAACCCTAACCCTAACCCTAACCCTAACCCTAACCCTAACCCTAACCCTAACCCTAACCCTAACCCTAACCCTAACCCTAACCCTAACCCTAACCCTAACCCTAACCCTAACCCTAACCCTAACCCTAACCCTAACCCTAACCCTAACCCTAACCCTAACCCTAACCCTAACCCTAACCCTAACCCTAACCCTAACCCTAACCCTAACCCTAACCCTAACCCTAACCCTAACCCTAACCCTAACCCTAACCCTAACCCTAACCCTAACCCTAACCCTAACCCTAACCCTAACCCTAACCCTAACCCTAACCCTAACCCTAACCCTAACCCTAACCCTAACCCTAACCCTAACCCTAACCCTAACCCTAACCCTAACCCTAACCCTAACCCTAACCCTAACCCTAACCCTAACCCTAACCCTAACCCTAACCCTAACCCTAACCCTAACCCTAACCCTAACCCTAACCCTAACCCTAACCCTAACCCTAACCCTAACCCTAACCCTAACCCTAACCCTAACCCTAACCCTAACCCTAACCCTAACCCTAACCCTAACCCTAACCCTAACCCTAACCCTAACCCTAACCCTAACCCTAACCCTAACCCTAACCCTAACCCTAACCCTAACCCTAACCCTAACCCTAACCCTAACCCTAACCCTAACCCTAACCCTAACCCTAACCCTAACCCTAACCCTAACCCTAACCCTAACCCTAACCCTAACCCTAACCCTAACCCTAACCCTAACCCTAACCCTAACCCTAACCCTAACCCTAACCCTAACCCTAACCCTAACCCTAACCCTAACCCTAACCCTAACCCTAACCCTAACCCTAACCCTAACCCTAACCCTAACCCTAACCCTAACCCTAACCCTAACCCTAACCCTAACCCTAACCCTAACCCTAACCCTAACCCTAACCCTAACCCTAACCCTAACCCTAACCCTAACCCTAACCCTAACCCTAACCCTAACCCTAACCCTAACCCTAACCCTAACCCTAACCCTAACCCTAACCCTAACCCTAACCCTAACCCTAACCCTAACCCTAACCCTAACCCTAACCCTAACCCTAACCCTAACCCTAACCCTAACCCTAACCCTAACCCTAACCCTAACCCTAACCCTAACCCTAACCCTAACCCTAACCCTAACCCTAACCCTAACCCTAACCCTAACCCTAACCCTAACCCTAACCCTAACCCTAACCCTAACCCTAACCCTAACCCTAACCCTAACCCTAACCCTAACCCTAAACCCTAACCCTAACCCCTAACCCTAACCCTAACCCTAACCCTAACCCTAACCCTAACCCTAACCCTAACCCTAACCCGTGGCTCGGTACTTATACATCCCGTCCTTATGTTATTGTAATATGGTAACTTTTTGTATTCTTGTCTTCCGTTTTTGCTTGTTTGTTTACATATGCCTTGTTTTTCTTTTTTGACAACATTGTTTGTTCTTACAATGGTTATTATTATTTGTGAATAGGCTATGGTAAATATGACAATAGACTTCATACATTTTTTTCCTCCGGGAACATCTCAAATCCCATATCGTTTATACCACATCCACTATGTTTTGTTCATTGGCTTAACAAAGAGGCATTCTTTTAGAGGCAAGTCTAATTAGCAATTTATTACCCTTTAATGGTTTTTAATTTTGTTAACAAGGTAGGTATCTTTTTTGTAATCATACGTCATCATAAGAAAGGTAGGTGTGTTTCAATATCAAAATAACATAGTGCTTGCATTTAATTTAATTTAAACAATCAATAGACATAGATTATTGCATACTAATTATCTTAATCATGAATGTGATCTTTAATATACTAGAGGTACCCCTTTTAATGATAAGAAACTTGACGAGCTTTTACTTTTGGATTTTTAAACTGTGTCCGTTCAAAAAATTTGTTTTAATAGATATTTTCAGTAACTTGTAGCCTTCAACATTTCACTATAATGACGTGATTTTTTGTATCTCGATTTTCATTCTTCATGTTGCTTTTCCATCCTGTCCGAAAAAAATATTTCAATGGCAATAACTGCAGTTACGATCATCACGTTGAAGCCAGTGACATCTGAAATTTTATTGTTAATTCTTGGACGACATATTTTCATATAATTTTGTCAGAATAATAGTGTTTTATAGAACTTTGACAAACAATTATACAATCACATTCAAACAAAAAATGCGGACTTTACAATGCTTTAAATAAAAAAATTGAAAAGAGAATAATTAATGTTTTTATATTTTGAGAAAAATAATGAAATACTTTAACAAATATGTTTATGACTTTTAATGCAACAGCCTGTCAGATGACAGTTTTGTGAATATATTTCAAAGCAAAACTGATTTACGTCACTTTCATCTCATTGTTTTCCTGCTCTACAATTTACAAGTGCAAGAATGTCAGTTTGTTCAAGTTTACCCATATATTGCAATATACAAATCTATTCTATTTCTTGCTAGTTTTTGTTCTTACTGAACATGAAATATTTAGCACAATTTTAATCAAACAATATTTATTATAATATAAAGGCATCTCTGCACATAGTGGGATGTTCTGAATTTAAAATGTTCGTTCATAAATGTACATAATATATTTGCTGCTGACTTAAAGTTCAGGGATGGGGTTTTAGAATGTGTTCTAGTTTATTAAATGCATCAAGATGTTGAAATAGTAGTACATATTCTTTTAGATAAGCAAAAAAATTAGAACGCAATGATATTTTAATGTCACAATACAAAAAGAAATGAAATTCGTCATCTAGGACTCCACATTTTTTACATAATATTTGTGCTCTTTGAATGTTTCTGTACCTTCACAATTCAATGCCTAGGGAATGGTCATTCAGTCTAAATGAGAGTAACTGTCTATGCATAACATTTTTGCAGTTTAAATATTCCTCAGACTGACAATTAGTTTTTAATTGCCCATAAAGACAAAGTTTGGACGAGGAATTCAGTTTTTGCAAGTTTATTCAAAGCCGATTTTTTCATATTCCTCTGAAACACACTTTTCAATATTTGTTATATTTATTACATTTTAACACGTTTTGTGATTATTTAAAAGGTACATTAATATTAGAGTAATTTTCTTGGTTTATTTTAAGATCTTCTAAAAAGGATCAAATGCGTTTTGCTCTTCTTAACATTAAGGGTGTTGAATGTGACATACATACCTGAAACATCAACTCTATGCTATGTTGTCTGTTTTTTTTTATATTAATTAAAACATGGCTCTTCCTCTTAAAAAAAAACGGTTCATGTAGATTTTGACAACATCCATGTTAAAATCACTTCAGAGATTGGTTTATTCCTCAAATACGTCTTGGGAATAATCAATTTTACTCATCGTTCGATGTACAACATCTGATTGGTTGACTTTAACAGCAAAAATTCGTAACAACATCGGATACATTGGGGGCACATTCATTTGGCTGTTCGAAACGACAATTGTTTCACAGGATGGTTCAATTTTACCTGTCGTGCTAATCAAGCGGACCTTGCTCAAACTTCAGTTTTATTCGTCATCTACTTGGTTCAGCTATACGTATATTGGTTTGGAGAAGCTTTTCTGGAATATTTGGTTTTAAATCTCGTTGAAGTGTCTTGGTTTATGTTTCACATGATATTTTTGTACGTATTAAAATCGAAATTGAACTTTACAAAAAGTGAGAGAAAAATAAGATTCTACATGTTAGATCCTATAAGACAACGTTGAACTCAGACACGCTTTAATCTAAAAGTGCAAAAAGTTAAACACAACTTTTATAATACACGAGGCGTGTTTGAATTAACTTTATTGTAACGTCGGAGGAACATTCGATTGTTCATGCTGTTATTTCATTGGTTGCTATAGATACGTATGGAAGCTTTTTAGAAAAGTCCAATTTATTTGTCGTGCTCTGACATCGAGTGGACCTAGATCGATCTCAACTTCTTCTATTCAATTTTGTGGTTAATCTATACATATAGTGACTTTCAGAAATTTTTTCACATTTTGTTTTCAGTATAGAAAAAGTGATATTCACTATTTTTAGCTTAGATTTTAACATGAAAAAGATGTTATTTTTTCTGAAGGACATTATTCGTGGATTTAAAATCTCAATTTTCGAACTGTTGATTACAGAGGTCATTTATTAAGGTTTGACTCTCACATAAAAATGATAGACAGACGATATATATGTACAAATATGAAATACCATCAGTGAACATCACATAGACAGACATATCCAACTATAGCAGTCATCACGTGACTTTGGTGACCTCACACATCACTCGTATCAAGCCCAAGTAAAATGTATAGAAATGCATAGGGGCTTTCTGGAATCGATGAAAAACATTACTTTAAATTCATGATACAACAAGCGTGGGAATATATAGTTATTCCTCATATATTTAGAAATATAAATATGCCTTTTAATTGGAAAAGTTTAAATTTTGATCTTCTCCCTTCCAAATGCTTTTGAAAATTTGACTTGTTGCCTCGATAGTTCACACCGTCAAATCATACAACTACGATAGATATTGGATTTTCTGTCGTGTTTAACCTTAAATTGCGATTTAAACAAAACAGATGGAATAATTGTGGGAATATGTGCTCATTATTATATTCATTAATATTTGAAATATAGTATATGGAATAGTTTAATTTTATATTATGTCACTTCCAAATTGATTTGAAAATAAGCTATTTTTAGAAAATCTGGTATTATTTTTCAAGATGGCGACCACATTGACAGCCTGGGGCGACATGGTAAAAATATAATTTGTAAGATTTTTACAATGAAAATCAAATAACTGTTGGAAGCTCGCGTATTCAGTCATTGTCTTACCTTAAAGCAGAATATAATCGAACATTGGTTCCTTTTGAATAAGCTTAAACGTGCTGTTGTTATTTTTATAAAGTTTTGAAAAATGACAACCAAATAATATTCAAACGTAGAGGATGTTCGACACTTTATTTGTAGATGTAAGTTTTGACAATATCGATGTAGATAAAATTTTTGACAATATCTATGTAGATGTAAGTTTTGACAATACCGATGTAGATGTAAGTTTTGACAATATCGATGTAGATGTAAGTTTTGACAATATCTATGCAGATGTAAGTTTTGACAATACCGATGTAGATGTAAGTTTTGACAATATCTATGCAGATGTAAGTTTTGACAATATCTATGCAGATGTAAGTTTTGACAATATTTATGCAGATGTAAGTTTTGACAATATTTATGCAGGTTAGTGTTGTCCGATTATCAATGAAATTCATTGCGATATTATTTTATAATTTATAAAAAAAAAAGACATCGAATGGATATAAACCGAGGTGAAATGAATATATTTTTCAATTTTCTTAAAATCATTCATTAGGTAACCAGTAAATTTTACATCATCTTAATTGAACCAGTAACATGCAGAGTTATCAACTTTATTATGACTGTAATAGTTGCAAAAGCGATATCTTTGTAAAAATATGAAATACCATCAGTGAAGATCAAATAGACAGACGATATCTATGTATAAATATGAAATACCATCAGTGAACATCACATAGACAGACGATATCTATGTACAAATATGAAAAACCATCAGTCAACATCACATAGACAGACGATATCTATGTAAAAATATGAAATACCATCAGTGAACATCACATAGACAGACGATATCTATGTACAAATATGAAATACCATCAGTGAACATCACATAGACAGACGATATCTATGTAAAAATATAAAATACCATCAGTGAACATCATATAGACAGACGATATCTATGTACACATATGAAATAACATCAGTGAACATCACATAGACAGACGATCTCTATGTACAAATATGAAATATTATCAGTGAACATCACATAGACAGACGATATCTATGTACAAATATAAAATACCCTCAGTCAACATCACATAGACAAACTATATCTATTTACAAATATGAAATACCATCAGTGAACATCACATAGATAGACGATATTTATGTACAAATATGAAATACCATCAGTGAACATCACCTAGACAGACGATATATATGTACAAATATGAAATAACATTTGTGAACATTACCTAGACAGACGATATCTATGTACAAATATGAAATACCATCAGTGAACATCACATAGACAGACGATATCTATGTACAAATATGAAATACCATCAGTGAACATCACATAGACAGACGATATCTATGTACAAATATGAAATACCATCAGTGAACATCACATAGACAGACGATATCTATGTATAAATATAAAATACCATCAGTGAACATCACATAGACAGACGATATCTATGTACAAATATAAAATACCATCAGTGAACATCACATAGACAGACGATATCTATGTACAAATATGAAATACCATCAGTGAACATCTCATAAACAGACGATATCTATGTACAAATATAAAATACCATCAGTGAACATCACATACACAGACGATATCTATGAACAAATATGAAATACCATCAGTCAACATCTCATAGACAGACGATATCTTTGTACAAATATGAAATACCATCAGTGAACATCACATAGACAGACGATATCTTTGTACAAATATGAAATACCATCCGTTAACATCACATAGACAGACGATATCTATGTACAAATATGAAATACCATCAGTGAACATCACCTATAAAGACGATATCTATGTATAAATATGAAATAACATCAGTGAAAATCACCTATACAGACGATATCTATGTACAAATATGAAATACCATCAGTGAACATCACATAGACAGACGATATCTATGTATAAATATAAAGAACCATCAGTGAACATCACATAGACAGACGATATCTATGTACAAATATAAAATACCATCAGTGAACATCACATAGACAGACGATATCTATGTACAAATATGAAATACCATCAGTGAACATCTCATAGACAGACGAACAGACGATATATATGTACAAATATAAAATACCATCAGTGAACATCACATACACAGACGATATCTATGAACAAATATGAAATACCATCAGTCAACATCTCATAGACAAACGATATCTTTGTACAAATATAAAATACCATCAGTGAACATCACATAGACAGACGAAATCTTTGTACAAATATGAAATACCATCAGTTAACATCACATAGACAGACGATATCTATGTACAAATATGAAATACCATCAGTGAACATCACCTATAAAGACGATATCTATGTATAAATATGAAATAACATCCGTGAAAATCACCTATACAGACGATATCTATGTACAAATATGAAATACCATCAGTGAACATCACATAGACAGACGATATCTATTTACAAATATGAAATACCATCAGTGAACATCACATAAACAGACGATATCTATGTATAAATATGGAATACCATCAGTGAACATCTCATAGACAGACGATATCTATGTACAAATATGAAATACCATCAGTTAACATCACATAGACAGACGATATCTATGTACAAATATGAAATACCATCAGTGAACATCACATAGATAGACGATATTTATGTATAAATATGAAATAACATCAGTGAAAATCACCTATACAGACGATATCTATGTACAAATATGAAATACCATCAGTGAACATCACTTAGACAGACGATATCTATGTATAAATATAAAATACCATCAGTGAAAATCACATAGACAGACGATATCTATGTACAAATATAAAAAACCATCAGTGAACATCACATAGACAGACGATATCTATGTACAAATATAAAATACCATCAGTGAACATCTCATAGACAGACGATATCTATGTACAAATATGAAATACCATCAGTGAACATCACCTATAAAGACGATATCTATGTACAAATATGAAATACCATGAGTGAACATCAAATATACAGACGATATCTATGTACAAATATGAAATACCATCAGTGAACATCACATAGACAGACGATATCTATATACAAATATGAAATACCATCAGTCAACATCACATAGACAGACGAAATCTATGTAAAAATATGAAATACCATCAGTGAACATCACATAGACAGACGATATCTATGTACAAATATGAAAAACCATCAGTCAACATCACATAGACAGACGATATCTATGTAAAAATATGAAATACCATCAGTGAACATCACATAGACAGACGATATCTATGTACAAATATGAAAAACCATCAGTCAACATCACATAGACAGACGATATCTATGTACAAATATGAAATACCATCAGTGAACATCACATAGACAGACGATATCTATGTACAAATATGAAATACCATCAGTGAACATCACATAGACAGACGATATATATGTACAAATATGAACTACTATAAGTAAACATCACATAGACAGACAATATCTATGTACAAATATAAAGTACCATCAGTGAACATCACATAGACAGACGATATCTTTGTACAAATATGAACTACTATCAGTGAACATCACATAGACAGACGATATCTTTGTACAAATATGAACTACTATCAGTGAACATCACATAGACAGACGATATCTATGTACAAATATGAAATACCATCAGTGAACATCACATAGACAGACGATATTTATGTACAAATATGAAATACCATCAGTGAACATCTCATAGACAGACAATATTTATGTACAAATATGAAATACCATCAGTGAACATCACATAGACAGACGATATCTATGTACAAATATGAAATACCATCAGTGAAAATCACAAAGACAGACGATATCTATGTACAAATATGAAATACCATCAGTGAACATCACATAGACAGACGATATCTATGTAAAAATATGAAATACTATAAGTGAACATTACATAGACAGACGATATCTATGTACAAATATGAAATACCATCAGTGAACATCACATAGACAGACGATATATACCATCAGTGAACATCTCATAGACAAACGATATCTATGTACAAATATGAAATACCATCAGTGAACATCACTTAGACAGACGATGTATACCATCAGTGAACATCACATAGACAGACAATATTTATGTACAAATATGAAATACCATCAGTGAACATCTCATAGACAGACGATATCTAAGTACAAATATGAAATACCATCAGTGAACATCACATAGACAGACGATATCTTTGTACAAATATGAAATACCATCAGTGAACATCTCATAGACAGACAATATCTTTGTACAAATATGAAATACCATCAGTGAACATCACATAGACAGACGATATATACCATCAGTGAACATCACATACACAGACGATATCTATGTACAAATATGAAATACCATCAGTGAACATCACATAGACAGACGATATCTATGTACAAATATGAAATACCATCAGTGAACATCACATAGACAGACGATATCTATGTACAAATATGAAATACCATCAGTGAACATCTCATAGACAGACGATATTTATGTACAAATATGAAATACCATCAGTGAACATCACATAGACAGACGATATCTATGTACAAATATGAAATACCATCAGTGAACATCACATAGACAGACGATATCTATGTACAAATATGAAATACCATCAGTGAACATCACATAGACAGACGATATATATGTACAAATATGAACTACTATAAGTAAACATCACATAGACAGACAATATCTATGTACAAATATAAAGTACCATCAGTGAACATCACATAGACAGACGATATCTATGTACAAATATGAAATACCATCAGTGAACATCACATAGACAGACGATATCTATGTACAAATATGAAATACTATAAGTGAACATCACATAGACAGACGATATCTATGTACAAATATGAAATACCGTCAGTGAACATCACATAGACAGACGATATATACCATCAGTGAACATCTCATAGACAAACGATATCTATGTACAAATATGAAATACCATCAGTGAACATCACTTAGACAGACGATATATACCATCAGTGAACATCACATAGACAGACAATATTTATGTACAAATATGAAATACCATCAGTGAACATCACATAGACAGACGATATCTTTGTACAAATATAAAGTACCATCAGTGAACATCACATAGACAGACGATATCTTTGTACAAATATGAACTACTATAAGTGAACATCACATAGACAGACGATATTTTTGTACAAATATGAACTACTATCAGTGAACATTACATAGACAGACGATATCTATGTACAAATATGAAATACCATCAGTGAACATCACATAGACAGACGATATCTATGTACAAATATGAAATACCATCAGTGAACATCTCATAGACAGACGATATTTATGTACAAATATGAAATACCATAAGTGAACATCACATAGACAGACGATATCTATGTACAAATATGAAATACCATCAGTGAACATCACATAGACAGACGATATCTATGTACAAATATGAAATACCATCAGTGAACATCACATAGACAGACGATATATATGTACAAATATGAACTACTATAAGTAAACATCACATAGACAGACAATATCTATGTACAAATATAAAGTACCATCAGTGAACATCACATAGACAGACGATATCTTTGTACAAATATAAAGTACCATCAGTGAACATCACATTGACAGACGATATCTTTGTACAAAAATGAACTACTATAAGTGAACATCACATAGACAGACGATATCTTTGTACAAATATGAACTACTATCAGTGAACATCACATAGACAGACGATATCTATGTACAAATATGAAATACCATCAGTGAACATCACATAGACAGACGATATCTATGTACAAATATGAAATACCATCAGTGATCATCTCATAGACAGACGATATTTATGTACAAATATGAAATACCATCAGTGAACATCACATAGACAGACGATATCTATGTACAAATATGAAATACCATCAGTGAACATCACATAGACAGACGATATCTATGTACAAATATAAAATACCATCAGTGAACATCACATAGACAGACGATATATATGTACAAATATGAACTACTATAAGTAAACATCACATAGACAGACAATATCTATGTACAAATATAAAGTACCATCAGTGAACATCACATAGACAGACGATATCTTTGTACAAATATAAAGTACCATCAGTGAACATCACATAGACAGACGATATCTTTGTACAAAAATGTACTACTATAAGTGAACATCACATAGACAGACGATATCTTTGTACAAATATGAACTACTATCAGTGAACATCACATAGACAGACGATATCTATGTACAAATATGAAATACCATCAGTGAACATCACATAGACAGACGATATCTATGTACAAATATGAAATACCATCAGTGAACATCACATAGACAGACGATATCTATGTACAAATATAAAATACCATCAGTGAACATCACATAGACAGACGATATATATGTACAAATATGAACTACTATAAGTAAACATCACATAGACAGACAATATCTATGTACAAATATAAAGTACCATCAGTGAACATCACATAGACAGACGAAATCTTTGTACAAATATGAACTACTATAAGTGAACATCACATAGACAGACGATATCTTTGTACAAATATGAACTACTATCAGTGAACATCACATAGACAGACGATATCTATGTACAAATATGAAATACCATCAGTGAACATCACATAGACAGACGATATTTATGAACAAATATGAAATACCATCAGTGAACATCTCATAGACAGACAATATTTATGTACAAAAATGAAATACCATCAGTGAACATCACATAGACAGACGATATCTATGTACAAATATGAATTACCATCAGTGAAAATCACAAAGACAGACGATATCCATGTACAAATATGAAATACCATCAGTGAACATCACATAGACAGACGATATCTATGTACAAATATGAAATACTATAAGTGAACATCACATAGACAGACGATATCTATGTACAAATATGAAATACCATCAGTGAACATCACATAGACAGACGATATATACCATCAGTGAACATCTCATAGACAAACGATATCTATGTACAAATATGAAATACCATCAGTGAACATCACTTAGACAGACGATATATACCATCAGTGAACATCACATAGACAGACCATATTTATGTACAAATATGAAATACCATCAGTGAACATCTCATAGACAGACGATATCTATGTACAAATATGAAATACCATCAGTGAACATCACATACACAGACGATATCTTTGTACAAATATGAAATACCATCAGTGAACATCTCATAGACAGACAATATCTTTGTACAAATATGAAATACCATCAGTGAACATCACATAGACAGACGATATATACCATCAGTGAACATCACATACACAGACGATATCTATGTACAAATATGAAATACCATCAGTGAACATCTCATAGACAGACGATATTTATGTACAAATATCAAATACCATCAGTTAACATCACATAGACAGACGATATCTATGTACAAATATGAAATGCCATCAGTGAACATCTCATAGACAGACGATATCTAAGTACAAATATGAAATACCATCAGTGAACATCACATAGACAGACGGTATCTATGTACAAATATGAAATACCATCAGTGAACATCTCATAGACAGATGATATATACCATCAGTGAATATCACATAGACAGACGATATATACCATCAGTGAACATCACATAGAAAAACGATATCTTTGTACAAATATGAAATACCATCAGTGAACATCTCATAGACAGACGATATCTATGTACAAATATGAAATACCATCAGTGAACATCTAATAGACAAACGATATCTATGTACAAATATGAAATACCTTCAGTGAACATCACATAGACAAACGATATCTATGTACAAATATGAAATACCATCAGTGAACATCTCATAGACAGACGATATCTATGTACAAATATGAAATACCATCAGTTAACATCACATAGACAGACGATATCTATGTACAAATATGAAATGCCATCAGTGAACATCACATAGACAGACGATATCTATGTACAAATATGAAATACCATCAGTGAATATCTCATAGACAGACGATATATACCATCAGTGAACATCACATAGACAGACGATATAAACCATCAGTGAACATCACATAGACAAACGATATCTTTGTACAAATATGAAATACCATCAGTGAACATCTCATAGACAGACGATATCTATGTACAAATATGAAATACCATCAGTGAACATCACATAGACAAACGATATCTTTGTACAAATATAAAGTACCATCAGTGAACATCACATAGACAGACGATATCTTTGTACAAATATGAACTACTATAAGTGAACATCACATAGACAGACGATATCTTTGTACAAATATGAACTACTATCAGTGAACATCACATAGACAGACGATATCTATGTACAAATATGAAATACCATCAGTGAACATCACATAGACAGACGATATCTATGTACAAATATGAAATACCATCAGTGATCATCTCATAGACAGACGATATTTATGTACAAATATGAAATACCATCAGTGAACATCACATAGACAGACGATATCTATGTACAAATATGAAATACCATCAGTGAACATCACATAGACAGACGATATCTATGTACAAATATAAAATACCATCAGTGAACATCACATAGACAGACGATATATATGTACAAATATGAACTACTATAAGTAAACATCACATAGACAGACAATATCTATGTACAAATATAAAGTACCATCAGTGAACATCACATAGACAGACGATATCTTTGTACAAATATGAACTACTATAAGTGAATATCACATAGACAGACGATATCTTTGTACAAATATGAACTACTATCAGTGAACATCACATAGACAGACGATATCTATGTACAAATATGAAATACCATCAGTGAACATCACATAGACAGACGATATTTATGTACAAATATGAAATACCATCAGTGAACATCTCATAGACAGACAATATTTATGTACAAAAATGAAATACCATCAGTGAACATCACATAGACAGACGATATCTATGTACAAATATGAAATACCATCAGTGAAAATCACAAAGACAGACGATATCCATGTACAAATATGAAATACCATCAGTGAACATCACATAGACAGACGATATCTATGTACAAATATGAAATACTATAAGTGAACATCACATAGACAGACGATATCTATGTACAAATATGAAATACCATCAGTGAACATCACATAGACAGACGATATATACCATCAGTGAACATCTCATAGACAAACGATATCTATGTACAAATATGAAATACCATCAGTGAACATCACTTAGACAGACGATATATACCATCAGTGAACATCACATAGACAGACCATATTTATGTACAAATATGAAATACCATCAGTGAACATCTCATAGACAGACGATATCTATGTACAAATATGAAATACCATCAGTGAACATCACATACACAGACGATATCTTTGTACAAATATGAAATACCATCAGTGAACATCTCATAGACAGACAATATCTTTGTACAAATATGAAATACCATCAGTGAACATCACATAGACAGACGATATATACCATCAGTGAACATCACATACACAGACGATATCTATGTACAAATATGAAATACCATCAGTGAACATCTCATAGACAGACGATATTTATGTACAAATATCAAATACCATCAGTTAACATCACATAGACAGACGATATCTATGTACAAATATGAAATACCATCAGTGAACATCTCATAGACAGACGATATCTTTGTACAAATATGAAATACCATCAGTGAACATCAGATAGACAGACGATATATACCATCAGTGAACATCATATAGACAGACGATATCTATGTACAAATATGAAATGCCATCAGTGAACATCTCATAGACAGACGATATCTAAGTACAAATATGAAATACCATCAGTGAACATCACATAGACAGACGGTATCTATGTACAAATATGAAATACCATCAGTGAACATCTCATAGACAGATGATATATACCATCAGTGAATATCACATAGACAGACGATATATACCATCAGTGAACATCACATAGAAAAACGATATCTTTGTACAAATATGAAATACCATCAGTGAACATCTCATAGACAGACGATATCTATGTACAAATATGAAATACCATCAGTGAACATCTAATAGACAAACGATATCTATGTACAAATATGAAATACCTTCAGTGAACATCACATAGACAAACGATATCTATGTACAAATATGAAATACCATCAGTGAACATCTCATAGACAGACGATATCTATGTACAAATATGAAATACCATCAGTTAACATCACATAGACAGACGATATCTATGTACAAATATGAAATACCATCAGTGAACATCACATAGACAGACGATATCTATGTACAAATATGAAATACCATCAGTGAATATCTCATAGACAGACGATATATACCATCAGTGAACATCACATAGACAGACGATATATACCATCAGTGAACATCACATAGACAAACGATATCTTTGTACAAATATGAAAAACCATCAGTGAACATCTCATAGACAGACGATATCTATGTACAAATATGAAATACCATCAGTGAACATCTAATAGACAAACGATATCTATGTACAAATATGAAATACCATCAGTGAACATCACAAAGACAAACGATATCTATGTACAAATATGAAATACCATCAGTGAACATCTCATAGACAGACGATATCTATGTACAAATATGAAATACCATCAGTGAACATCACATAGACAGACGATATCTTTGTACAAATATAAAGTACCATCAGTGAACATCACATAGACAGACGATATCTTTGTACAAATATGAACTACTATAAGTGAACATCACATAGACAGACGATATCTTTGTACAAATATGAACTACTATCAGTGAACATTACATAGACAGACGATATCTATGTACAAATATGAAATACCATCAGTGAACATCACATAGACAGACGATATCTATGTACAAATATGAAATACCATCAGTGAACATCTCATAGACAGACGATATTTATGTACAAATATGAAATACCATAAGTGAACATCACATAGACAGACGATATCTATGTACAAATATGAAATACCATCAGTGAACATCACATAGACAGACGATATCTATGTACAAATATGAAATACCATCAGTGAACATCACATAGACAGACGATATATATGTACAAATATGAACTACTATAAGTAAACATCACATAGACAGACAATATCTATGTACAAATATAAAGTACCATCAGTGAACATCACATAGACAGACGATATCTTTGTACAAATATAAAGTACCATCAGTGAACATCACATAGACAGACGATATCTTTGTACAAATATGAACTACTATAAGTGAACATCACATAGACAGACGATATCTTTGTACAAATATGAACTACTATCAGTGAACATCACATAGACAGACGATATCTATGTACAAATATGAAATACCATCAGTGAACATCACATAGACAGACGATATCTATGTACAAATATGAAATACCATCAGTGATCATCTCATAGACAGACGATATTTATGTACAAATATGAAATACCATCAGTGAACATCACATAGACAGACGATATCTATGTACAAATATGAAATACCATCAGTGAACATCACATAGACAGACGATATCTATGTACAAATATAAAATACCATCAGTGAACATCACATAGACAGACGATATATATGTACAAATATGAACTACTATAAGTAAACATCACATAGACAGACAATATCTATGTACAAATATAAAGTACCATCAGTGAACATCACATAGACAGACGATATCTTTGTACAAATATGAACTACTATAAGTGAACATCACATAGACAGACGATATCTTTGTACAAATATGAACTACTATCAGTGAACATCACATAGACAGACGATATCTATGTACAAATATGAAATACCATTAGTGAACATCACATAGACAGACGATATTTATGTACAAATATGAAATACCATCAGTGAACATCTCATAGACAGACAATATTTATGTACAAATATGAAATACCATCAGTGAACATCACATAGACAGACGATATCTATGTACAAATATGAAATACCATCAGTGAAAATCACAAAGACAGACGATATCCATGTACAAATATGAAATACCATCAGTGAACATCACATAGACAGACGATATCTATGTACAAATATGAAATACTATAAGTGAACATCACATAGACAGACGATATCTATGTACAAATATGAAATACCATCAGTGAACATCACATAGACAGACGATATATACCATCAGTGAACATCTCATAGACAAACGATATCTATGTACAAATATGAAATACCATCAGTGAACATCACTTAGACAGACGATATATACCATCAGTGAACATCACATAGACAGACCATATTTATGTACAAATATGAAATACCATCAGTGAACATCTCATAGACAGACGATATCTATGTACAAATATGAAATACCATCAGTGAACATCACATAGACAGACGATATCTTTGTACAAATATGAAATACCATCAGTGAACATCTCATAGACAGACAATATCTTTGTACAAATATGAAATACCATCAGTGAACATCACATAGACAGACGATATATACCATCAGTGAACATCACATACACAGACGATATCTATGTACAAATATGAAATACCATCAGTGAACATCTCATAGACAGACGATATTTATGTACAAATATCAAATACCATCAGTTAACATCACAAAGACAGACGATATCTATGTACAAATATGAAATACCATCAGTGAACATCTCATAGACAGACGATATTTATGTACAAATATGAAATACCATCAGTGAACATCAGATAGACAGACGATATATACCATCAGTGAACATCATATAGACAGACGATATCTATGTACAAATATGAAATGCCATCAGTGAACATCTCATAGACAGACGATATCTAAGTACAAATATGAAATACCATCAGTGAACATCACATAGACAGACGGTATCTATGTACAAATATGAAATACCATCAGTGAACATCTCATAGACAAATGATATATACCATCAGTGAATATCACATAGACAGACGATATATACCATCAGTGAACATCACATAGAAAAACGATATCTTTGTACAAATATGAAATACCATCAGTGAACATCTCATAGACAGACGATATCTATGTACAAATATGAAATACCATCAGTGAACATCTAATAGACAAACGATATCTATGTACAAATATGAAATACCTTCAGTGAACATCACATAGACAAACGATATCTATGTACAAATATGAAATACCATCAGTGAACATCTCATAGACAGACGATATCTATGTACAAATATGAAATACCATCAGTTAACATCACATAGACAGACGATATCTATGTACAAATATGAAATACCATCAGTGAACATCACATAGACAGACGATATCTATGTACAAATATGAAATACCATCAGTGAATATCTCATAGACAGACGATATATACCATCAGTGAACATCACATAGACAGACGATATATACCATCAGTGAACATCACATAGACAAACGATATCTTTGTACAAATATGAAATACCATCAGTGAACATCTCATAGACAGACGATATCTATGTACAAATATGAAATACCATCAGTGAACATCTAATAGACAAACGATATCTATGTACAAATATGAAATACCATCAGTGAACATCACATAGACAAACGATATCTATGTACAAATATGAAATACCATCAGTGAACATCTCATAGACAGACGATATCTATGTACAAATATGAAATACCATCAGTGAACATCACATAGACAGACGATATATACCATCAGTGAAAATCCCATAGACAGACGATATCTATGTACAAATATGAAATACCATCAGTGAACATCACATAGACAGACGATATATACCATCAGTGAACATCACAAAGACAGACGATATCTATGTACAAATATGAAATACCATCAGTGAACATCTCATAGACAGACGATATATACCATCAGTGAACATCACATAGACAGACGATATCTATGTACAAATATAAAATACCATCAGTGAACATCACATACACAGACGATATCTATGTACAAATATGAAATACCATCAGTGAACATCACATAGACAGACGATATATTTGTACAAATATGAAATACCATCAGTTAACATCACATAGACAGACGATATCTTTGTACAAATATGAAATACCATCAGTGAACATCACATAGACAGACGATATCTATGTACAAATATAAAATAACATCAGTGAACATCACCTAGACAGACGATATATATGTACAAATATGAAATACCATCAGTCAACATCACAAAGACAGACGATATCTATGTACAAATATGAAATACCATCAGTGAACATCACATAGACAGACGATATCTATGTACAAATATGACATAACATCAGTGAACATCACATAAACAGACGATATCTTTGTACAAATATGAAATGCCATCAGTGAACATCACCTAGACAGACGATATCTATGTACAAATATGAAATACCATCAGTGAACATCACATAGACAGACGATATCGATGTACAAATATGAAATACCATCAGTGAACATCACATAGACAGACGATATCTATGTACAAATATAAAGTACCATCACATAGACAGACGATATCTATGTACAAATATGAAATACCATCAGTGAACATCTCATAGACAAACGATATCTATGTACAAATATGAAATACCAACACATAGACAGACGATATCTATGTACAAATATGAAATACCATCAGTTAACATCACATACACAGACGATATATATGTACAAATATGAAATACCATCAGTGAACATAACATAGACAGACGATATCTATGTACAAATATGAAATACCATCAGTGAACATCACCTAGACAGACGATATTTATGTACAAATATGAAATACCATCAGTAAACATCACATTGACAGACGATAGATATGTACAAATATGAAATACCATCAGTGAACATCACATAGACAGACGATATCTATGTGCAAATATAAAATACCAACACATAGACAGACGATATCTATGTACAAATATGAAATACCATCAGTGAACATCTCATAGACAAACGATATCTATGTACAAATATAAAATACCATCAGTGAACATATCATAGACAGACGATATCTATGTACAAATATAAAATACAATCAGTGAACATCTCATAGACAGACGATATCTATGTACAAATATGAATTACCATCAGTGAACATCACATAGACAGACGATATCTATGTACAAATATGAAATACCATCAGTGAACATCACATAGACAAACGATATCTATGTACAAATATGAAATACCATCAGTTAACATCTCATAGACAGACGATATCTATGAACAAATATGAATTACCATCAGTGAACATCACATAGACAGACGATATCTATGTACAAATATGAAATACCATCAGTGAACATCACATAGACAAACGATATATATGTACAAATATGAAATACCATCAGTTAACATCACATAGACAGACGATATCTATGTACAAATATGAAAAACCATCAGTTAACATCTCATAAACAGACAATATTTATGTACAAATATGAAATACCATCAGTGAACATCACCTAAACAGACGATATCTATGTACAAATATGAAATAACATCAGTGAATATCACAAAAACAGACGATATCTTAGTACAAATATGAAATACCATCAGTGAACATCACATAGACAGACGATATCTATGTACAAATATGAAATACCATCAGTGAACATCACATAAATAGTCGATATCTATGTACAAATATGAAATACCATCAGTGAACATCACCTAGACAGACGATATCTTTGTAAAATATAAAATACCATCAGTCAACATCACATAGATATAGGAAGATTTGGTATGAGGGCTAATAAGTAACTCTCCATCCAAATAAAATTGATAAAAGTAAACCATTATAAGTCAATGTACGGCCTTCAACACTGAGCCATGTCCTTCAAAAACAGTAATTCGTTTATTCTTAGCAAAATACAAATGGAATACCCTTGATCAAGATAATCTCCATTCATATTTAAATTATGCTGTTTAGAATTAAGAATAAAACATTGGACCAGTTTTGGATAAACTCGTTTTCTCAATTATTGTCTATTTACCCTGTCATATATAAAACCTATTATCATATACTTAGACTAAATAACATATAAATTTTACCGTATAATAATAGCATTAAATTGACGTAAATTTTATATTTTTCGAATTGGCGCTTAGCGGGCTGAAATGAAATGTTTATCACATGCTTCGATTGTTATCACATGCCTTTCCGTAAAGTTATCACATGGCATTCCGGTGATACTCGGCCAATTCCGGAAAATACACTTCAATGCTACGTTTTCAGTGAAAAACATTACAAAGTAGTGTACAAAACAATTAAATTGGAAAGTATATCCATGCGGCTCTTGTGCTGATATATACCTAGGGCTGATAATACATGCGATATGAAAAATGCCATCTAATAATCTGATATTATTGGACTACTAAAACACTCAAGCAAACATTCTGAGTTTAATTATTGCACAACATAGATAATATAAACTGCAAATATCAACCCTCTAAATCCCAAAGCGGACATATATCTTCACCAGTGACCGAGTCCTAAGAGGACATATTTGTCCATTTCAGATTTGCGTTTTGTTTAGTGTTTCAAATCTATGTAAATTATGGATCAAATTCGATAAATAAACACTAATTTCAAAGCTTATAATGCACAGAAGTATTTATGAACCCATCCTATACAATACAGTGATTAGATGCACTTTTATGGCCCCTTGTATTTAGACGTTTCTAAGTTGTAACGTTAATATTTTGCTTTCGAAAGTGTGTAGAAAACAAAATAGCCAGTGTATATTTGTCGTTAAAACATGATAAGTTATATAACATATTTATTTATAAACTGTGTCTTATTTGCAGGAGTATATATAAAGCCCGTCAAGCAAAAACCACCCTTATCGCATTTGACGTCGTTATCGGTAGTCAACGCTAGAATGTAACGTAGAACAAACCGATAAATTGCACGTTGAAATTGAGATATTTTTTTTTCTTCTAAACATAGCGTTATCCATGCGAACTGAATAGAATATTCTTATAAATATAACATTTAAATACTTCTGTAAACTTATGCCGTATTTACGATCTAAAATTTAACTTTGTGATAGATTTCTATTAAAACTTTTCAAATGCTTGTTTTGACATACGCTGTATATTCTTATTGTCTTAAGAGGAATGATTTATAAACAATGTAATAAAATCCCACACATCACCAAGTCTCATTATGACATAAATTACCACGATATGTGATGATACACGTATTATTTAATAACCTTCTACAATATATTAACAATACCAATGTTGTGTAAAAAAAAAACGCTTAAATATTTTCTAAAAACCACCAAAAGGTTTTTTTTCCGCAGCTAGATTTCTTTTATACTTTCAATGCGGCAAGTTATGGTATGAAGAATTTAAGAAAATAATTTAATATTTGGCACACAACATTGTGCATGCCAAATGCGGAAAATCTTGCAGGGTTAATCACACGAGAGAGTTTCTTTTCAAGAAATTAAGTACGACAGAGAAAGAAGTCTGTCTGAAATTTTTAGTCTTTTATTTTGCCACGCTTTGATCAAGTAAACAAAATCTAGGTGTTCTGCTTCCATTCGAAAAAAATGTAATCTTTTATTCTTAAATGGTCTATGTGGTAGGCCATGAAGAAACAAAATACCAAAGAAAGGTTGAAAAAATATCAGTAATTAGTAGGGAAAAAAAGATGCTAGAGGCTTGATCTAATTCAAAACATGATTAACAATTTTGGATGCATACACGAGATTGTTCAAGCTGGTTAATTATTGTTACAACTTTGTCAAATACATGTATAATTTTAATGGTTACAGTCCAATTTCTTTTGTATTAATTTTCTTTGATTGTGAATAAAATGAGATGCGGGATATTGTTTAACTTAAATTCAGTTGTAAACTTGATTGAAATAAATATGCAACTCTAGTACGAAAGATTATACAACGACGAGAAGACAATTTTTAAATTGATGTTTTAGACTTAATGATCAGTGACTGTATCACCAATCGTGTAAATCTCTAAATTTACGGATAGATAAGATTAACAATCCGATAATAAACTTTCATTGGAATATTTTAACGCCATGTAAAATCAGAAAACAGAAACATATGCAATTTTGCAATGTTGCGTTAATTTTCAAAAAAGATGATGCTGGATATATTACAATGATCTGTAAATATTTAGCAAAGACTAATTGAGGCAGCACAAGCTGATAAAAAACATATAATTAGATTACATCAAATAATCTTGTTGTTCTTTTTTTTCAATCTTGAAATGTCATACTTTAGATGTTAATAAACAATCTATTTTTACTTTTGCACAATATTGAAATTTTCAAGTTCATTTCGAATCAAATTCTATGATAAAGGATATCCAGGCGAAACTTATTATAATTATAGTAATACATAAACATAGTTGATATTGATTACGAACACGGACAGATTGAAATTTCGCACTTTAGATATATTTTTAATGTTATTTAATAAAGTTTTCAAATGTTATTTTTCGTTTAAATCACTTTTAGATTAACGTGCATCTTAGTTTGTTTTGTAAACATTTACATGCGTATATATTCATTGCAAGAAATATATTTGAAACGGCTGAAATTGCTGCAGTTTGCATTTAACGATAACATTGAAGATAATACATGTAGAAATGAACTATTCATGCGCAAATAGTTGTGAAAGTCAACACTCACTTTCAATTTCGATACAGTTGTTGAGACATTTACATGTTTTATCTGAAAGAAACCTAATACAGGGCAACAGTAATGGTAACCAATCATAAACCTACCTGTGATTACTCATTCCTTGAAACTGTTTGGGTAATAAACGAGTATGAAAATAAAGTTTTTGTGTACGGTGTACAACAACTTAACTATGCACCGTACATAAGGACTTATGTGGTCAGCTAAACACCGTACACAATGCTTCTTTAGGGATAAAATATCGAAAAATAACGTACGTATGAAAGATTTTAATGACTTCTATCAGATAAATAGTTGCAATGAATATAGAATTATATCGGATGAGACGAGGGCCAACTTCTTTTACAAGTATTTGAACATGATTTTAGTAATCCCTCTTGTTTTGGGAAAATAATGAGACATCTCTAATCATCACCCTACGACCAAATCATTTCTTAAAACAGCAATTATGTTTAGATTGAAGTACACATAGATATTATGTAAACAAAACAAAGATTGTTCGTTACCGTGTAGGATCAAAATCGCTCACGCCCGCTTGGTTAGTACCTATATCTGCTGTACGATGATACACGGTGAAATTGATACTTTGAAACTTTTTTGCACACACAATTGTTAAGTTTGAACTTGTCTGTTATCCTGTAACATAGAGCATATTATTTTGTCTATTATCCTGTAACATAATGCATATTATTTACTAAAATATTGTGTGTATTGAACAATTTTATATATGATTTATAATCAGTATCAGTATCAGTTTCACTACTTTTTCTTGCATCATAATAAAATAAAATTTAAAAGTACAAATCTTTTCAGATCTCAAATAATTTAGCACTTGATATATGCTTGTTTATGTCTTGCTCCATAAAAATTGTAGTAGCACCAAAGGAATTCAAGTTGTGTTTATTCACACTGAAAAAGTATACATTTATATTGTCCATTTGACTTCTATATATTTGCAGAAAAAAATTCTTAAAAATTCATTTTTATGAATTAATAATTTTTTCCTTTGTATGTAAATATATGGTATATACAAACTCTGACTATTGATTTCATAATTTTTGGTCAATATTTAAAAAAGTTTCCCATTAGGTCTCTATGTTAATTTTATTTTTTGAAGTGTTGATTACCTGATGGAGTAAGTATAAGTAGTGTAACAGCCTTCTAAACAAAACAAAAACAACATACATGTGCTTTTAATGTGAGGTGCGACAGCAAGGACAATTGATGGCCATGAAATATGGCGATAGAAAGCAGGTCACTTTTCTGTCAACGTTTTCTGAGCCTAGGTGTGTTTCGTATACATATGAAAATAGATTCGGATTACTTTTCGAAAACAAAAGTTTAGTCCCAATACAAATGAAAATAGACCACAGCTTTTTCTTATACTGTGTAACGTGATTTTGTCTAGTACGTGTCCAGCAAGTATAAGTTTCATATAAAAATAAAAAGACGTGGTATGATTGCAATGAGACAACTTTTCATAAGAGACAAAACGACAGAAACTAATACTTTAGATCACCGTAAGATATTTAATGCGGGGTTCACACATTGCCGATTATTGCTCCCGTTTGAGATCAGACAGCAATACGACACGAAAAGTGAAAAAAAGTCGGATTAGTATCCTGAATTATCTGGAATGTCCTATCATTGTCTGTACACAGTCGTTTTAGTTCGTAACAGATTCTCACGGGTCGCGAAGGGTCCGAATAGTTCGGCAAAGCACCCCGACAGTTAGGTGCGTCCCGTAACATTCGGGACAACTCAGCCGATTTTGTCTAGTCGGATTACAATCGAGGCTATGTCGTGACAGATTCTGCTGTATCGGATCGAATTCCGAACAATGTCTTGTGTATTCTTGACGGTGTCTTGTGGAACGGGAATGATCTGGAGTAATTTTTCATAGTTGTTTTTCTGCCGATTGAGTCCAGATTGCATCCAGATCTTGTCGATTGCGAACCGTTTTTTGCCGAAACCGTTCCGAAACAGTCCCGTTATTAATACGAAATTAATCAATGATACCCACGTCAGAGTTCCGACAATTACAGAATGCAATACGACTGAGACCAGACAAAGCCGTTTGCAATGCGATAGAGCGGACCGTGATATGATATACGTTCCGACAGTACCTGATCATCCCGAATATGCCGACAGTTTTCTACGGATATCTTCCGTCAGCGTCGGTTCACTGTCTGGTCACTGTCTGATCTCTGTCGGATTACGTTCGGTAGAGTCGGGACGAAGTCGTGACATACTCGGTCGAATTTTACCTGGCGAAAAATACAAATCGGGTTAGAAGCGGATTCAGAACGGGATTATCGGGACTAATTCGCTTAGAAACGGTTGAATATCGGCGCTTCCTGAACACTATCTGATTGTTGTCGTGTTCAAATTAATTTTTTTTACAAATTTTGATTTAAGTTTGAATTTCCATCCACGATTCACAGGATCTTGATCCGACTTTTGATAAATTTTAATCGGGAATGGTCCTGTAGAGGACGGTAGTAAAAATCGTGAATATGTGACCCCAGCTTAATAACGAGCAAAGCCCATGTGGTATAGTCAGCTATAAAACATTTTTTTATTTGTTCTATGATCACGAACTGGTGGTCGGGGTATTAAAGAAACAAATTGTATCTCTTAAATTCAGCAATATACACATAAAACTATTTCAGTGATTGATTTTTTTTCTGCCAATGCATACCTCATATACAAACAAGTAAACAGACTGAATCGTCGAAAATTATCAAAACTTCAATTTTGGACGAGTGTTTGCACAGAATTGATAGGGGAATTCAGAAACCCAAACAATGAAAGAGGGCGGCCATCATTGTCAGCAATACCCCTACGAATGACAGGAAAACACTATCCATACTTCTGGTAAGGTCTGTTTTTAGCATAAACAACATAATTGTATAATATAAAAGAACTTTAAAATATACATTTTTGAGCTTGATATCTAAAGTGGTGATACATACATTATTAAAGTAGATCGTATTACGGGTTTATCTACGACGGTAAAATTATTTTCATTGCACTGTAGTTATTTCAAAACGTTTCATGTGTTATGAATACTGTTTTTGATATTTTTGTAGATTCAAAAAGAAAACTATACATAGTGTGCAAAAAGAAAACAAGATCAAACTGTCCTACCTTCTTTGTTGCTCTATGCATTGTTGGCTGTTTCCGCCGGTTTCACTCCATCAGATATTTCTAATGATCACATGATGTAAAATTGAATTAAACTGTCAATCAATAAAGTTGTCTCTGAAATTCTTATATCCAAAACAGTTTTCTTTTTGTAAATCGAATCATTTTTCACTTTGCAATGTTCATTTTACTGGCGATCATTTTTCATAACGTTCTCATGATGACAAGTACCTGTTTCATTCCAATTTCGACGTTAAACACATTTAATAACGTCATAAGTATCGCTATTCTAATGACGTCATACACATAAACGTTACAGTTTAAGCTATATTTGTTAATCATTTTTATACCACTTTTAGAATGAACCGTGGCATAATGTATATGCATTCTGTTCACAAAAACTGTCAAAAACAGGCATATTTGCTTGAGAAAAAAAAAATTTTGAGGTGTGTAATCAAAAGTAATTTTGGGACTCAGAGGATTAAATAAGAAATATTCATGAAATTTTCAAACATCGCTTTAATCGTGAAAAAAAGGTCGATGATATACTTTAGAGTTACTACACTTATCGAGTGACACGTGTTATTTTTTTTACATAACTTCAATCCTCCATGGAAAGAAAAATGATGTTTTTCACGAATGCATGTAATACTCATTTTAGCATATTCACAAATACTTCATATACGTTCCGTCATATACGGATACGTACTCGATACATGAGTTCTGCAACAGCTTTAATCAGAGATGCACTCTATTTATAGATTATCGTTGATTATCTCAACGAGATTGATTTTTCTGACTTGAGTCGGTCACGGTGAAAGCGAGAAAAGCAATCGAGTTAAGATGACCAATGATAATATGTTTATCGCTATTTTACCTATGACGACATTGTCAATTTCATTAGCAACTCCACGTGGCTCCTCAGTTTCGAGCGATAATTTTCCATTTCAAGCGAGAAGCTCGATATGAAAAATTATCACAAAAAAAATCAAAGGAAAAATGCACAAAATAACGATAATATGTTATAATGTTATATTATTCTTGTTTAGAGGTGCACCCGTTTATGTTATAATGTTATATTATTCTTGTTTATAGGTGCACTCGTTTATGTTACAATGGTATATTATTCTTGTTAAGAGGTGCACTCGTTTATGTTATAATGTTATATTATTCTGGTTTAGATGTGCACTCGTTTATGTTATAATGTTATATTATTCTGGTTTAGATGTGCACTCGTTTATGTTACAATGGTTTATTATTCTGGTTTAGAGGTGCACTCGTTTATGTTACAATGGTATATTATTCTGGTTTAGAGGTGCACTCGTTTATGTTATAATGTTATATTATTCTGGTTTAGAGGTGCACTCGTTTATATTATAATGAAGGAATAACAGTACTGTAGTTGAAGAGTTGCCACCGTCAATTGTAGATTTGACGGTCGCAAATGCAGTTTTACTGGCGACGCGTAGCGGAGACAGTAAAACGGAGATTTGCGACCGTCAAATAAAAATTGACGGTGGCAACTCTCCAACTACAGTACTGTTATTCCGATTCTAATGCATTTCAAAAAGAAATAATACGATAAAACTTGGGAAAATGTCTAAATTTGACAAATAAAAAAAAATCCGCGAACTTCATGAATGATTTTGGCGCAAAAGCGTCATGGATAAACGTGACGTCATACGAATGAAAACTTACAAACTGGAGGTTATTACGTTACATGTACGTTTCAAATTCGGATAAAATAACATTAAAACGACGAATTGGAGGTAGGTGTTGTTTTATTTTCGATTAAATAGTAGTAATCGAACATTTGTTGATTCGATCATTTCAAAATGGTTGTTCCTCCTTAGTTACGCCTGGTCAACTGTGGATTTGACGGCAACTTTCAGCCAATGAAAAACAATGTTACATATAAATTGCCTTAGAATGTTATATTATTCTGGTTTAGAGGTGCACTCGTTTATGTTACAATGGTATATTATTCTGGTTTAGAGGTGCACTCGTTTATGTTACAATGGTATATTATTCTGGTTTAGAGGTGCACTCGTTTATGTTACAATGGTATATTATTTATTACGACATGCACATGTAATGCTACATTCTAGAGAGAATTTCTTTTCCACTCATGTCATATAAAAGAATAATAAGTATTATTATACGACTTGTTTTCGTAAAACAGTGCATTTTTTCGGCCTTCTGCTTCCCGGACAGCTGATTTTAAATGTAAACAGGAATCATCAGTTTGCATCCTGGGCAACTGAAGAAATTGTGAACAGGAAATGTTTGGAATAAACAAGTATCTATTTAAAAAAAAAAAATTTTATGAAACATATTATATACAAATTAAACTAAAATACACATCATACTGTTATTTTGAAGACATTTTGTTGTATCAATTTTTGACGTTTCTGTATAAGACAACAGGATAAGTAACAATTCAAGAATGAATGAAATTGTGTTTTACAACCAACCATATTTAATTAAATGTACAGTACGTGATATATACATGTAATCTCGTAGAAGGAATAATTTTTAGTATTCTTAGGGAAAGTACAGTCAATTGCATGGAAATATAATAATGATGAGGTATTTATAATTATTTTTGCATTATAAACAAATTATATAGTATTAAAACGCGATTTAGAGCCGTACATATAAAATGAACTTTTTGTCATATTTTGAATTATCCTTTAACCCTTACCGTTACCGTTACACAGGAAACTATCAGAAATTCTTACAATTCTCAGAATGACGATTTCATAGATCGATTCAAAATAACCTTGTAAGATCACATTGTTTACCAATCAATCATATATTATACAAGTCAGCATTTTTATGTCAATCCAAAATAAAACACACGATAGTTTTAACCTATGGAAAGATCATCCAAACATTATTGATCAGTGAAAGCACACTTTGTTTGATTATCAAAATGACGATCACCTTGGAACATATTTGTGCTTCATGGTTTAAGCTTGAGTGAAAATTGCATTTTGATTAGAGGATTCATTATGAAACTTGCATTCTTGTATATGGTTGAATGCTTAACTTCCAGTGGCAAATATTTCATGCATGTTCAGAACAAGAAAAAATTAAATAGATACAAATAATGAGTAGGTCCGGTTATAGAGGTCAGCTGAGAAAACGAGGGTATATTTGATATGGACACAAATTTAGCCTGGCAACAGGTCCCAAACGGACCTCTAAAAGAGTTGTTACAAGGGTTCTTAGCATGAGGAAAGCTGTTACACGAGCCATAAGATTTAACGTCCCAATTCTGATTGGCTGAAAATTTGTACATCCCGGATCAAACGGACGCCCCGAGTTAACGATTATTTTATTGCCGGTTGAGGGGGGAGACCTATATATGGTGACCTTATTTTTATTCCCCATTCAACCTATGGTGGAATGATATTCATCCATTTAGAAGCATACTGCAAAAATATAAATTCACAATTTTGACCATTGCAGTATCGTTATTACGGTTAGGGTAGTTTGTCGTATATGGTGTTGCAAAAATTATCTAGGGCGGTTTTAAATGAAAGGGTAATGATTTATATGGAAGACAAATTCGGAAAATTTCAATTTGGTTTTCGACCTAAAATGAGGACAATTGACAGTTTGTTTGTTCTTAAAACTTTAATAAATATCATACATACATCTTGGTAAGAAAGAAAAAAATATGCATGCTTCATTGACTTGCACACAGCTTTTGATTCTGTGTGGCGTAAAGCTTTGGTTTTTTTAACTTTTGTCTTCAGGAGTTGACAATAAGAAGATTTATATGATTACTTAAGTAAATGTATTGATTTTAAGAAAATGTCAGCACAGAAAATTAACAATTGTTTTACTAAAATCGAGAATGGAAATGGGGAATGTGTCAAAGAGAAAACAACCCGACCATAGAACAGACAACAGCAGAAGGTCACCAACAGGTCTTCAATGCAGGGAGAAATTCCCTCACCCGGAGACGTCCTTCAGCTGGCCCCTAAACAAATATATATATACTAGTTCAGTGATAATAAACGCAATCCTCAACTCCAAATTGTACACAAAAAACTAAAATTAAAAATAATACAAGACTAACAAAGGCCAGAGGCTCCTGACGTGGAACAGGCGCAAAAATGCGGTGGGGTTAAACATGTTTGTGATATCTCAACCTTTCCCTATACCTTTAGCCAACGTAGAAAAGTAAACGCATAATATTACGCACATTAACATTCACTTCAAGAGAAGTCCGAGTTTGATGTCCGAAGATGTAACGACTACTTTGATTTACACCGAGGAGTAAGGCAAGTGGATTCTTTAAGTCCTTATTTTTAACATATATATAAACGATGTACCAAATTTATTCTCCGGAAATCAAAAGAAAGTCTTCAGGAAAGGTTTCATATATTTTCTTCTTGTTGTGATAAATAGCAACTCACTGTTAATTGTAAAAAAACTAAGACTGGTTATTGATTATCATCATAAAAAGTCACAAAAGGGTTAGGGTTAGGGTAAGGGTTAGGTAAGTCTCCGTTAACGCGTCGCCAGTAAACTTAAATCCCAATTGATACCGTCGGAGCTTAAAATACAATATAGTTATCTCCTAAATGAAACCGGGAAACCTACTTCAAATTTCTACACAATTCTGAAGCCATCATTTTACTGTTATACATCAATTTTAGTGACCACCAGTCATGGCAATGTCTACCTGGTTTTGGATGCGTTTCTACTTCAAACAGCAAAAGTTAAACTTCTTTTCATTGTAAGACCATTGTATCTGATTCCAAAGTACTGTTAAATATTGATTTTATTATAAATATTAATAAATTTGTAATTAAATTTTTTACTGGGTTATGGGTAATGGGTAACAGTATACTGAGTAATGGGTAACGGTATACTGGGTAATGGGTAACGGTATACTGGGTAATAGGTAACGGTTTACTGGGTAATGGGTAACTGTATTCTGGGTAATGGGTAACGGTATACTGGGTAATGGGTAACGGTATACTGGGCTTATAGGTAATGTGTAACGGTATACGTGATAATGGGAAGTGGGTAATGGGTAACGGTATACTGGGTTATAGGTAATGGGTAACGGTATACTTGATAATGGGAAGTGGGTAATGGGTAACGGTATACTGGGTTATAGGTAATGGGTAACGGTATACTGGATCATGGGTAAAGGGTAAAGGTATAATGGGTGATAGGTAATGGATAACGGTATACTGGGTCATGGGTAATGGGTAACGGTATACTGGGTTATAGGTAATGGGTAACGGTATACTGGGTCATGGGTAATGGGTAACGGTATACTGGGTTATAGGTAATGGGTAACGGTATACTGGGTCATGGGTAAAGGGTAAAGGTATACTGGGTTATAGATAATGATCAACGGTATACTAGATCATGGGTTAAGAGTAAAGGTATACTGGTTAATGAGTAATGGGTAAAGGTATACTGGGTAAATGATAATAGGTAATAGGTAAAGGATAATAGGTAATAGGTAAAGGATAATAGGTAATAGGTAAAGGATAATAGGTAATAGGTAATTGGTAACGGTTCAGTGAATGATAATTAGTGGCGTAGTAGTATATATGTCGTGTACATGTTATTATTTTGTACAGGTTATTACTTGTACAAAATTTTCATACAAATAACTACATGTATGATGCCATCATACACGTTATTACTTAAATATTATAAAAATATTATTGTACAAGAAATAACCTGTACAAATTTTGAGGAGAAAAAGATAATAACTTGTACAAATCATTATTTTACCTTGGCCTATTTGAAGTTCACAACAAATTGTTTCCTTTATATACGCCCGTAAAAATTTTGACGGGACGTATTATGGTATACACATGTCCGGTGTCCGTCCGTCCGTCTGTCTGTCCGCCCGTCTGTCTGTCTGTCTGTCTGTCTGTCTGTCCGTCCGTCTGTCTGTCCGGCGTAAACATGTCGCACCGTAACTTGAGAACGACTTATCCAAATTTCATGAAACTTTATATAATTGTGTCTTATGATGGTCAAATGATCTGTATACTTTTTAGTGAAAATTAGATTTAAACTTTTTGATTTACAGCACTTTGTAACTAAAACAGGGGTGGTTTTTTTTCACAGGTCGCACTGTATCTCAAAAACGATTCTTGATTATGGCTTAAAACTTTAAACACTTCTTAGTTATATTGATCTTAATATCTGTATACTTTTTGGTGATGATTCAAAATTTCATTTTTGAGTTATTGAGTATTTTGTTAAAAAGGGGGAGGGTTTTTACATGTCGCGCCATATCTCAAAATCGATTTATGATTATTGCTACAAACTTTACACATGTCTTTGTTATATTAATCTTAAGATCTGTATACTTTTTGATGCTGATTCAAAATTTTATTTTTGAGTAATTGAGTATTTTGTAAAAAAGGGGAAGGTGTTTTTTTACATGGTGTGCCGTATCTTTATAACAATTTATGACTATTGCATAAAACTTTACACACTTCTTTGTTATATTGATCTAAAGATCTGTATACTTTTTGGTGATGATTCAAAATTCTTTTTTTTAGTTATTGAGTATTTTGTTAAACAGGGGAGGGGTTTTTTTTACATGTCGCGCCCTATCTAAAAAAAAATTTATGATTATTGCTTAAAACTTTACACACTTCTTTGTTATATTAATCTAAAGATCTGTATACTTTTTGGTTTTGATTCAAAATTTTATAGAAGTGATATTTAGTTTTTTGTAAAAAAAAAAAAAAAAAAAACAGGGTGGGGGGTTTCCCGCCGTGTCTCAAAAACTATCTCTGGTTATTGCTTAAAACTTTCTCAGAAACTATTTATGATTATTGCATATAACTTCCACCTAAGACGTCGGGCGTATCATGCGCTCATGGCGCAGCTGTTTATTAACATTAGGTGCGTAACATTTAAAGTGTATGGCCGACTCAGAACATGAAATCAATATGTTAAAAAAAAAAATTGTCAAACCTTCTATCGTGCAGATTAAACACTCATATATCAGGAAAAAGATGAAGTTTGTATATAAAAAAAAAGCAATATTACCACTTTTAATATCTAGCGACACCATCTTTTGTATTAGTAGACTTCAAAACAGTGTACCAAGAGATTAAATAAAGATGCCGGTAAGGAATAATCAGGAAAAAGGTCAATACTGGCACCCTCACCCTTACCCTCGTATATTCATACACCAACCATATCACAACCCTTGTGTATCTGTCTGTCCATTTCCCTATCTTACACCTTTCCCGTTACCGGCCTTACCCTAACCATAACAATAAACCCTAACCCTTTGCTACCAACTACTGTGATAGTGCGTGATGGGCACGTATGGTTGCTTCTGATTTTCTATTAGAAATTTTGATACAAAGGACAACAGTGTTGACGTAAGAGCGTTCAATTCCCATCCATGTGTACCAACAGTGTAGGTACGGCTTGTGCAAAGCGGGCAGATAAGCTTAGTGTAATGTATCTGTATATGTATGGTCATATGTGTTTTGTAGTTTAAGTTGTGAGAGTTGTGTCCCTTAATATACTGATGATGAATATTTGTCATGTGATGTAAGCTATCTCTTTGAAATAAACGTGCTTTGGAAATAGCTGCTCGGAAGCAAATAGAACTTTAGCAGCATGGGTCAGTAAGCATATACCCCCCCCCCCCACCCCCTGTATGCAATATAATTAAAGGATGACTCAACGCGTCCTTGTTAATGTAATTTATGTGAGCTGTCCCCAAAGATAAAGACTCAACTTTTAAAAGTCTAGACCACGAGGCTTGTCACAATGTGACGCCATCATAAGTTTTTACCACTTTGAAATCTTGGAAATTCCGTTCAGTAGAGTATATAGTTGTAACATACATTTGACACTAACCAGATGTTACGGATCTTTCTTTACAATTTGAATGCTAAATTGGATTCATCAAATATTAAGAAATGACCATGGACATATTTCGTCAACAACAAAAAACGGTAAAATTCAAGGAACTGTTTTTAAACTACATGCATATTAATATCGAAAAAAAATCGCAATTTTTTATTGATCTTTATTGTCATCTGATCTTTAATTTTCATTTGAACTGTTGGACTTGATCGACATTTCTACACAAACAATCAAACTTTAAGGTGTGTATGTTTATGTGTGCATAAAACTGTGTCGTGTGACGTCCCGGCTTATCATCTTACAGTGCTTCGAAAATATTTGCTTAGTAATTTGCATTATCTTTAGAAACTTATCGGTTTGGCCTATAGATTTAGATAAACAATTAATTTCCCCATAGGCGACAATGGTAGCTTTTTTCGAGATACAGACTTTAGAAAGTTGATTTTGTTAACGATACCTTGCTAGAATCAAAGAAAAGTTATGAGAACAGTTTTTTAGTCCAAAAATATAGGTTCGCGTTGCTTTTCTTAGCGTATTTTGTACGTATCTCTCATGCCTAAAAATTTTGCACTTAAAAATACGTGTCTTGTCCTAGCGTTGAAAAGTCATCTCAGTGCCTTTAGGGCTACAGAATAATTTTTATTTTGCCTATTGTATAAAGCAGAGTGCACGAAGTCTCTAATAATAAAAAAACAACGGGCGCACATATCGACCAATCAGGATTCGCCATACTCCTAATTCTAAATACCATGTTATGCTCATAAAATGGCTGCATGATCAAAAAATGGCTGCATGATAATAAAATGGCTGCGCCCATAAAATCTAATTGTGTATTGTAACCTATATATGTATTTAGGATTTAACACGGAAAATGCGTAACAGTTTTATCATGTTTATATTATTTAGATTTTACTATTCGTCGCATACTTTCAAGTAACAAGGAAAGCAAGAATTTGTTTTCTAACAATAAAACTGCATTCAATTCTATCTTTAGGATTCTTTTATGAATTATGTGATGTGCGTGTATTGTTTATACATAAAATTTGTGTTAACTGTTGGCCTGATTGGACAGTGGATTGCCAGTGGCAATGGGATGATAGTCATACATAAACCATAGTTTGATATTGACAATTCTGGAGCTTTTCGTTTGTTTCATTTTTATTCTATTTTGTCAGTGTGAAGTCTGAGTTGTGGCCATGTCAGAGGGAGAATTAGTCGTATATTCTGTCAGTGTGAAGTATGAGATTGACCATGTCAGAGGGGGAATAAGTCGTATATTTTGTCAGTGTGAAGTATTAGAGATTGGCCGTGTCAGAAGGATAATTAGTCGTATATTCTGTCAGTGTGAAGTATGAGAGATTGGCCATGTCAGAGGGAGAATAAGTCGTATATTCTGTCAGTGTGAAGTATGAGAGATTGGCCATGTCAGAAGGAGAATTAGTCGTATAATCTGTCAGTGTGAAGTATGAGAGATTGGCCATGTCAGAGGGAGAATTAGTCGTATATTCTGTCAGTGTTAAGTATGAGAGATTGGCCATGTCAGAGGGAGAATTAGTCGTATATTCTGTCAGTGTTAAGTATGAGAGATTGGCCATGTCAGAGGGAGAATTAGTCGTATATTCTGTCAGTATGAGAGATTGACCATGTCAAAGGGTAGTCGTATATTCTGTCAGTATGAGAGATTGGCCATGTCAGAGGGAGAATTAGTCGTATATTCTGTCAGTATGAGAGATTGGCCATGTCAGAGGGAGAATTAGTCGTATATTCTGTCAGTATGAGAGATTGGCCATGTCAGAGGGAGAATTAGTCGTATATTCTGTCAGTGTGAAGTATGAGAGATTGGCCATGTCAGAGGGAGAATAAGTCGTATATTTTGTCCGTGTGAAGTATGAGAGATTGGCCATGTCAGAGGGAGAATTAGTCGTAATATTTACTATTTTGTAAGAGTTTAAGGTCTCTAATGATTATCTATCAATTTGTTGGCAGTCTTCTAGTATTTTCATTCAGTACCTTGAGTAAATGTATCAAATGCCTATTCTTTTTGCGTGTGTATTTGAATGTGTGCGTAAGGTCGTAAGTGGAAGATCGAGATGCCAGACGTTCGGTTTTCTGCATAGTTGATACTAATGAGTGTTCCAATGGATGTGTGATCTGGTCAGTCACAAATATTTCAGTTATTGTAAATGTATTTACAAAGTTAATTTGGAAACAGATTTTTTTAACAAGGAAATGAGTTTACATTTTCTCTATTTCTTGATATTGTATATGGAAAAAAACACATACACCATTTTAAAAAAATTTGGGAAATTTTCTTTTTGGGACGGGATGTTATGTATCTGTATATGTATGGTCGTATGTGTTTTGTAGTTGTGAGGAGTGTTTCCCTTTGTAAAATATTGATGCATATTTGTCATGTGATATTATCTATCTCTTATAAATAAACGTGCTATGGAAATAGATGTGTTTTTGTTGCTCTTATGCAAATATAACTTTAGCGGCATGGGGAGGCAAGTATATGTCCCCCATGTACATAATATTAGTGGCCCCGCGTCAAATGTGTTGTTTCAATGTCTAAAATTATTATAAGTCCAAATTACTCTGCACATCACAATATTTTGGACCAAGCAAGCACCACCCTAACCCACATCAAGTCACAACAGAATCAAATTGCAGCAGGAACCAAATCCGCCATCGGATGAGTTCATGGCTGGCTTAAGGCCTTGGTCGGATTGTTGCCTATCTGACATATATTACATTTCTATTCTGATCTATACTTATAATCAAATCATGTCCTGGCATGACTGACTATTAAATTTTACTGTGGAGCTCAAGGTTATGATATCCGTCATTATCAGTTGGTTGTTATTTACAGTCCGTTTCGTTGTATATTGGTGTTTGCTTTTGTTGTAGTTCAGTGTTTCATTTCCTCTGGCTCCTATAGTTAGCATATTTCCCGCAGTTTAATGATACATTTTTTTTTATATGAGACCGTTGACTTTCCTGTTTGAATGGTTTTACAATAGTCAATTTTGGGGCCCTTTATATCTGGCTGTTGAGCGTCACCTACAGTTCCGTATTAAAGGCCGTACTTTGACCTATAATGGTTTACATTTACAAGTTGTGACCTGTATGGATAGTTTCTCATAGGCAATCATAGCACATCTTCGTATATCTATTACTAGTAGTCAGGGATTCCCCTGGGTCAATTATTTTTCTCGCCACCTCTTTCGCCAAAACAATATATTTTTCGCCACTTTATTATTTTTTTCGCCAAATAACATAACTATATTTTTCGTTTAAAATTTACATTTTTTTCTACCTCCTCTCCCCCTTTAATTTCCCTTAAATAAGATGATTTTGCCCATTGAGTCTATGATTATGCTCTCAAACTTATTTTAGAGTTTACAAGTTAATGAATAAACACTAACAATTTACTTTAAAACAACATATTTTTTTAATTTAAAAGGGAAAACTATTCCTTGTATTTTAAACAACTTTTCTAATTGATTGGGCCACTATACTTTTAATAATAAAGAAGATATAGGTCCTGGAATATAACAAAATTAAAGGACATGTTTTGATTATGTTAAACCTGTATAGTTCGTAGGGAAAGTTTCTTTAAAAGAAAAATACTGATGTTCCCTTTTGTACTAAGAAGTTTTTTTACAACAAAACAAAAGCTTTTATCACATGAAATAAATCCCTGGTTTCATTTGTAGTCATTACATTGAAGGGCTACTCTCATTCGAGCCAACCTTTTGGATAGATTTCTTCATAACGGCAGTTTTCTTTTCTTGACCATCGTAAATAAAAAAGTTGAGACGTAAAACTAGGCTTGAAACACGTCACGGTCACTCAAACGACTTTTAAAACGTCTTCCTTATCAATTACCGATATTTAAGTCAAAGGATAAATACAGTTTAAAATCCGAGATTTTTCTTGGTTTTGGACATTTTTCGTCACAACAACAGCTTTCTTTTCTTAACTATCTTTAAAAGCGGAGGAGACGTCAAAAGTTTGCTTCAAACACGTGCGTCGCAAAGTGGTAAATGAATTCTGTATGTGACATTTAGCAGAAGCCATTTAACCATATCATTTTGTCAAACAATTTAATCAACACCTTTATTAATATAGTCCTTTGTTGTCGATAGCTATAAAATGCAATCAGCTGATTATTGATTTTCTGTCCAAACCTTAATGAGGTCAAGGTGAATTTCGACTATTGTCTGATCGGGTAAAGTCCGAGAAACTCGAAAAAAGTAAATAAACAAGATGGAGGAAAATATATCGTTCTTTATATTTCTTTCGCCAAATTCTTTCGCAAATGACGAATTTTTATCGCCACAATTATTATTTTTTCGCAAATTGCGAAAATGGCGACCGCCAGCGGAAACCCTTTTAGTAGTTACACACTTTCTTTGACATGTAATACCAATATTGTTATCTGCTTTTCCATGATTTTGATAATCAAATGTAGCTAAAATGCTATATGAGTAAGGGCTTCCTTCGAGAAGTAGATGGCTACATTTCCAAGGTTCAAAAATGTTCGTTGCTTAATTTTTTAACCTTTTCTTGATATTCCGTCATTAGAAGTGTAAATAAAAATAAAACTGTACATTGTTCATAGACTATATTTACAATTTCATTGCTACTTATCTGGTTTATTTATAATATAAAATATCACAGTTTTATCAACACTAAATTTCTAGACTTGTATGTAAACATACAAATAACATCTTCTTCCGAAATTCTGTACTTTAGACTTACAATTGTTTGATCTACTTAAAAATATTAAAAAATAAAGTAAATAGTCTTTACACTCTGAGAAATAAAGCAAAAGTACAGAAAAATGAATAACTGTATAATAACTTAAAACAATAAGCACTACATATATCAGTAGTATACACAACATAAAACTTTATACTAATAAAATACGAAAATAGTTAACCGATTCACTAATGACTTTTTGATTATGACCTTTTTATGACAGACATGAACCTGTAAAAAAAGGGAGGAGATACCAGGGGGGCATTCAGATTCTTAGATTGAAAATAAACTGACGTGGCTTAAACAGAAAAATCAAACAGACACATAATAATACACAAGACATAACTTGTAACTTAGATATTATCATTGATAAATGTCAGACAAAAAACATATTGATGGATACAAGTTAACATCTATGTACTTTCAAATAATATTTTAAAATACAGCAGCAGTTTTTAAACATCGATTCACTAAATTATGTGATTCCTGCATTTTGAATGAAAACTTTTAATTACAATCACATATATAGGTAAATCAAAACTGACTCCAAAAAAACGTTGTCTGTATTTGTCCAGTGGTTCTAAGGAAACATACGAAAAGGAAGTTTAATAAAAGACATAATGCAATGTAATCAATAAACAAAAAAATAACAAATGATTCAGTAATTAACAGTATTCATGATCATTGTTAAGGAATGCAAAACATATTTTTACTTCAATATAATATTTGTTCACATTAAATTGTACAATTCAGCATTACACAGAAAGACTGCCCTCTCTAAAATTTGTTGTACCAATGAGAGCATTAATAAGTACACTGTGTCCTTCCCTACTATCTTTTATGGCTTGAAGAAGAACCTCTTTAATCTTATCCTCATTACTGCGATCTAATCTGCATCCTTTACCACCATAACCAACAGAAACGGTTTCATAATTCAAGTACTGTAAATAGAGAAAAAAAAACACCATCTTGAATTGCGTTTTTTTTTTAAATATATGTAAAGTTTGAATTCATTAGAACACATTTAAACTTTGTATCTGCTTTTTGTCTTACGTCCATTAATATAAACAAATGTTACTTATTATGCTTCAATCATTAAGAATGTTGAAAAAGGAATTTTACTAAATTAAATTTCAATAAATCATTCAATCCCTACATCTAAACTATTCAAACGATTTTAAATTTTTGATATACATATGTTGCATGATGTTGTGCAAAAATTCTATTGACCAAACCATTAAAAAATAACTATGTTAAAAAAGACTTCACTCAAATACTTTTATATTCATTTGAAGCAACAATAGAAAATGTAGTGTCAATGTAAATATATAACCACTGTATCTTTGATTTTAAGATTCCATGCGAATAATGCAAAAAAATATGTTGTGATAAAGAGCTACTTCATATGTTAGGTTTAATATAATATTTTACTTGAAAGTCACCGTATATAAACCAAACACAGCTTTACAGAATAAATGATTTCAGTACCATTTCAATGACTTTGTGATGACATTGCCTTTCTTTTTCAATTTATATATCATAAGTATTTTTTAATATCTTTTTTTACTTACATCAAGTTTACATGCAACACTACTTCCAAACATTGGTAACTGTTCTCTTTCTATCTGTGTCCAGGCTGCATCATTGCCAACTAAAGCTATTACTGGTATCTAGATAAAATAAAACATCATATGGTTAGACTGACTTTTTTTAGATCCGATAATATCCTGCTCAGTGGCAGTCCTGATGTTTAACTTAAAGTTCAGTGAGTATAATTAATCTTGTTTTGTCTTCATACAATATTCTGACACTGAGACTAATTACCTGTAGTAAAGTTGACGATATATTAAGTATACTTGACATGCTCCTAAGTATATCAGTTAAAAGCTTCTTTTTGTAGTTTTGTTGAAGTGGAAACATTGTTTTAACAACGTACAAAAGTTTCATTAATAACAAAAAATATGCACAATGATAAGGCTTTGACAGTCCAAAAAGAAGTAGATGAAGACATATAGCTGGAGTAAACTAATAAAACATCTTTCTAGATATAGATTTGACTTTGAGTTTTCCTGTTTGAATGATTTTACACTTATCATTTTTGGAGCCCCCTTAACAGCTTGCTGTTCAGTGCGAAAAAAGCTCCATGCTGAAGGCCGTAATTTGACTGGTAATGGTTAACTCTGAGAAACTGTGAGTTTTCTCATTGATACTGATACAACATTTCTTATATCTATTTGAATAGTCGATTTAATAGTAAAATATAATAGTTTTAATAGTTGAACATGTTGAATACAATAGCTTAATATACATATGAATATGCCCGACTCTACAACCTGTCTCGACTTGAATCTTTGCATTGCACTAGGTTGTGTTTTTCTCGACACTTAATTGATTAAATGTTGTATGTGAACTGGTTAATATGTTAGTATAAAATAAATATTTTTTTTTTATTAATTGTTATTGACCATTGACTATATCTGCCAGTAACTGCTATGCCTCTCACATCTGTACTTGTGCATGGATATAACAAACAGAATGTGTTTTATAATTTCTAATATCTAATCAAAGAGCTGAATAGCTCTGAAGGGAAAGACAGCCCTTGTTTCTATTTAATTTATTTTTTTGGAAAGGGGGGGGTCTCTTTTGATAGTCTTCATATAAAGAATGAAAAAGAGAACAGCTAGAACATGTAGAAAGGTTGACAATATTGAAATCAATTGTTGTTAATGTAATTTCATTTCCTTAGTTTAGGATTCAATTTGGACCAATGGAAGAGATCTGCATCTTCTAAACCTAAACATTAGATTAAAGTTGATAGTAAAATTATCTAAAATTGAACTGAATTCTGTCATTTCACAACAACTGCAATATTTTTGTAATCTTAATTGTGTACCACTGAACTGCAGGCTAGGGCCATTTTCCATTTTTTGTGACAGTACTCTTGGATTTTAAAGTTTTTTCTTAAGAAAGTGTGGACTGAAAAATCTATTCAGTTTTAAATTTTCATTGATAAAGTTCCCAGTTACAACTCTCAACACAGGGAAACGGTTACTAATAAAAAAACAATATGATTGATGTAAACTGTGTGAAGCTTGTTTCCAAATCCTTAATTTGAAATATTTGTAAATTTCATGAATAAATAGGTTTAAACTACAAAATGTATCATTCTAATTTTTTGTTTTTGTTTTTACCATTACAATGATTAATATATATGTTGGTACACAAAAATTAATAGTTTTAATGGAAGACTACTAATCCAATGAAATGTCTAATTTTGAGTGTTTAAATACATTAACTTTTATTTTAGTGGATAATTACTCATCAATTGAGGTGCTCCTGAATTGTAGGAAGATTCTCAAAACAGAATTTTTACAGAAAAAAATTAATAAAATCGTTTCTCTCTCCTATCTCATGTAACCCCACGATCTTTGTTTACTTTGAAAGTTGATGACCTACAAATTAAAGTATTGCATGTTGATGTTTGAATCATCTACAGCAAACATTATTATGTTTAAATTTAACAAATACCAATTTGTATTTAGTGCACCATCTCTGAGAATGATACAAATAACCAGTGAAGGATATCCCTGCTTCTGCGTAATGTTGCATTCCAAGAATGACGTCAATATAAAATACAATGTAGGTTGGATATATTTAGAATATCTTGTCATACTGATTTTTCCGGATTGTAAAAGAAACATAAATAGTGTAAAGTAGAGCTCAAGATACGATAATTTCGTGAGAAACAGAAGGGAAATGTGTAAAAAAGTGTTTAAAGTCGAACTATTCATTTCTGGGTCTCCTTTTCTTCAATCTAAGTAAAATATGTTGGGGGGTTTTCCACACTATAAAAACAAAATGAATGATGTGAGGGAATGTCACTCTGGTCAACCCCATAGGGGATTGACGGCTTGAAGCCGTCTTCCCCCCAAAATATACTATCCCACATTGGAATTAATGGGGGTTTCTTATGGGCATGTATGAGTACTCTGCCATGTCCAATCTGGGAATTTAATGTGAATGTCATACAGTTGAGAGGTTTAGCTAGCTTTGAAATCATGTTTAATCAACCGTTTTCTATATAAGAAAATGTCTGTACCAAGTCAGGAATATGACAGTTGTTTTCTATTTGTTTCATTTTTTTAGCTTTTGATTTTATCATTTTGATTTTTTGTTAGATGTACTTCTTAGTATTGATCTGATAAGTAACGCCCTTTTCATCTGATTTTAATATTTACTGTTCTGTTATTCTATTGCACTACTGTCCCCTTTTAACAGGGGTCGCACCTTCAAACTACTTTAACACTGCCAAATGCTGTTTGTGCCTGTTCCAAGTCAGGAGTATGTTAAAACAGTGGTTGTTGTATGTTGCTGTAAATTGTATTTTTTTTCATTCATTATTTGTACATAAATCAGGTTGTTATTTTTTTCAAATGAATTGTTTTATATTTGTCATAACAGGGCCTTTTATAGCTGACTTAAATGTTTTACTCATTGCTGTTGACGGCTGTAGAGTGACCTATAGTTGCTAATTTCTGTGAAGTTGGGTATCTGGTGTAGAAATGTCTCATTGGCAATCATACCACATATCCTTATTTTTATAAGGTATATTTCCTTCTGATATATAAATTGTTATACAAATAGTTCGATCTATTGCCACTGTCAAGGGGTTGTTATTCGTATGTTTTCTTTTCTGATACTTTTGTCACTGGCGAGACAAATCTTACAATTACATTGCATAAAAAACTGAAAATCATATAAAAGAATACTCAAGGTTGAGCAAGAAGAACCACATCCAAAATCAACGGTGATCTCAGCTGGCTCAGAAAGGTAGCAGGTTTCTTAACATATTGCACCTGTTCACAGAAAAAAGCAGATTGCTCCACATATTATTCACAGAAAATGGGAAATCATTGTTTTACCTTGTGTCTGGTAAATGTGTCAAACTCAGCAATACTGTATCCTAGCGACCCATCACCATAGATTATCCATACATCACAGTCTGGCCGACATAACTTAGCTCCTAAAGCAAATCCTCCTCCTACTCCAAGTGTTCCAAAAGCTCCTGGATCTAGCCAATGTAATGGGGATCTAGGTCTACAAACAAAATAATCTAGTCTTACCAATGTAATGGGGATCTAGGTCTACAGAAAAAATAATTCAGTCAAACCAAAGTGATTTACAACAATATTAATCCAGTCAAGCAAATGTGATGAGGCTTCAGATTTTTAATCAGCTCCAGTCAAAGTGATTGTCTACTACAATAATAATCAGCCCTGCCCATGTGATGGGGTGTAGGTCTTCAACAACAATTAATAATAATGATGTACCGTATTAAATTGTAATTATTAGGGCCCCACCTTTAGGGGGGTCGCCCTATAGTGATCAGTCCGTCCGTCTGTCTGTCTGTCCGTCCTAAACACTTTAACTTTGTGTCCGCTCGATATCTAGAGAACCATTATGATTTCATACTTTATATTTTACATGTTTATTAACCACCACCAGAGGGCGTGTCATGATGTATGTACAACTTCCTAGGTCAAAGGTCAAGGTAAAAAAACTTTGGTTTCAGTTGACAACCCTGTGTCCTGTGGTGAAGATGGGTCCGCTCTATATCTTTAGAACCTTTATGATTTCAAAGTTTATACGTGACATCCATTTTAACCAACACCAGAGGGTGTGTCATGATGTATGTACAACTTCCTAGGTCAAAGGTCAAGGTCAAAAACTTTGGTTCAGTTGACAACCCCGTGTTCTGTGGTGAAGATGGTGTCCGCTCTATATCTTAAGAACCGTTATGATTTCAAAGTTTATACTTGACATCCATTTTAACCAACACCAGACGGTGTGTTATGATGTATGTACAACTTCCTAGGTCAAAGGTCAAGGTCAAAAACTTTGGTTTCAGTTGACAACCCTGTGTGCTGTGGTGAAGATTGTGTCCGCTCCAAATCTAGATAACCGTTATGATTTTATACTTAATACTTAACATGTTTATTTACCAAACCAGAGGGCATGTCATGATGTATGAACAACCTCCAAGGTCAAAGGTAAAGGTCAAGAGCTTTGGTTTCAGTTGACAACCCCGTGTCCCGTGGTAAAGATAGCGTCCGCTCCATATCTAGATAACCGTTATGATTTCAAAGTTTATACTTGACATCCATTTTAACCACCACCAGAGGGCGTGTCATGATGTTTGTACAATTTCCTAGGTCAAAGGTCAAGGTCAAAACAACTTTGGTTTCAGTTGACAACTCCGTGTCCTGTGGTGAAGATCATGTCCGCTCTATATCTTGAGAACCGTTATGATTTCAAATATTATACTTGATATCCATTTTAACCAACACCAGAGGGTGTGTCATGATGTATGTACAACTTCAAAGGTCTGTCTGTCTGTTGGTCTGTCCATCGCTAACAAATTTGATCCACACTATATTTTGAGAGGACAGCTGTTAATATTTCATACTTTATACCTGACAAACATTTTCAACTTTACATATATATTAACCAACACCAGAGAATGTGTCATAATGTATGCATCCTAGGTCAAAGGTCAATCCGTCGGTCTGTCCATCCGTTCGTTGTTCTTGACAAATTGTGTCTGCTCTACCTCTTGAGAACCGTTGATTTTCATACTTTATACTTGACCGTCTGTCTGTCGGTTTGTACATGACACTATTTTTTTTTGGTGGGTCATAATATATTGAAGGCATAATTCTAAAAATATGTGACAAATATCAATTGGGCAGCACCTTTTAACAAATTGTTCAAACATCAATCCATATATCCAGAAGTCTCCTGAGAGTAGTCAACAATGAGTTCACATTATGCAGTCATATCACTATTATACTATGAAAGTAAGTTGAGAATATTTATCAGTTTTAACTTAAAATCTTAGAATAGAATCACACATGAGGCTATGTAATAACTTCAAATAATGCTTCATATCAGATTATCCATACAACTTATTTACCCCACGTTATTGACAGCGGGGCCCGCAGAGATGGCTCCCATCTCAATGGTATCTAGTTCATTTTCTATTATTGGTTTAACTGTTGAAATTTTCTTATGGTAACCATGGAAACAAAAGTTTCCTCCTATGTAAGAATATATGTTGCTATAAACAGAAAGTATTCAAAATCTCCCCTTACCTTAGTATGTAGGCTGCTGTGGAAACAAAATCTCCTCCGTCTGCCACCATAACTGTGTTATCTGACATAACTTCCTCTGCCTCCATTAACACTTTCAAAGGATTAAGGTGTTTCTCAGTTTTCTCTTTAGACTTTTCCCTTAAAAAAATAAAAAATAAAACATCAATATACACATGTGATATTCAATAAATTAAACAATCCTAACTTTGAATAATGTTCTTTTTAAATATACAAATGATCTTTTTTGTACTGATTAAACTTTACTTTATTAAATCAGCCATTTCTTAACAAAAAGATTATTTGTCATATAAGTCTACTAGAACACACCCTTGATTCTGTTATTGAATTAAAGTATATAATTAAATTTAAGCCTTGTTTTAGTATTGGTATTGTCACCTGATAAAGTCTTGCCGATTATTAGGTGCACAGTATTCTCTGCCTAAATTTTTTTATGTTTGAATCCGTTGACCTGGAACTTTATTACTCAATTATTGGTAATATTAATTACTTGGGAAACAAAAGGGCCTGGAATGGAGTATTTTTTATCTAACAGAATTTTCCTATATTAGTTATAAATAAAGTTGAATTCTTTGATTGATTTGCTGTTTAACATCATGCCCTTTAACAAATTGAAAACTGTACCTATACACCTTATTTTAAGTCCAGAGTTTTAGTTTTCGTAATGTCATCTTAGAAAGTCTTATTGATAAAAATACAACAATATTCAACAATCTGACAATGATTGAATTTAGTAGTGTCAACCCTGTGATTATGAGCCATGAATATAGCAAAATCCTAAATACATCTGTGGGTGGTGCGCATGTCAGATGTGGAACGTAAAGATAAGGTAATAGGTAAAAGGAGAATGTAGTATTGGTATCGGTATTGGATTCGCCCCAGAACTTTTTAATTATCGGCAATATTAATTATGTGGTAAAACAAAAGGTTCTGCAGTGGTGTAATTTTGATCAACACCATTGCCCTATATTAGCTATATATAAAGCTGAATTCTTTGATTTGTCCTTTTTACCCCATGACGGCTGACAAATTGGACCTAGTTATTAGAGTATTATAGATCTGTAGAAAACACAACAAAATAGAGGATTCAATAACATGATCAGACCTGCTGTTTAAATAACATTATTTACAGTGGATCTCTTAAAACACATCTTATTTGATTGGTTAATTATGCATTGAATGCACATTATTAAATGCAAAATAATTTAAATCATTTTGTAATTGTGCCATGGTAAATGTTTGTTTATATATTTGTTTGTTTATAGTGATTAAGATATTAAACAACTAACCATTGATATAATGTTGATAGTCCGAAATATAAAGCTTTACTATAACTATCATATAATCTTGCCTGATCCAAGAAAATGAGGCCAAGGTCATATAAACCAAACAAGCAATACATGTACAGCTTCCTATCCTTCCATATAACAAATTTATTTGACCTACTGTTTATAGTTTAGGAATATTAGACCAAAATACCAAAACTCAACTGTCTGTTATGTTTACAAATAAAACAGAAGTTAATTTTTTTTATCATAATTTTTTCATTCACAAACTATTTTTCAAAAGTATACAGGATCACAACTGTTCTTTCTGAAACATAATGTTTGTTTTGTTTATTTTGTTGCACACCTGGGCATAAGCGTTGATCTTTTAAATGGAGTCAACCGAATCAAAGTAGGCCTAGCAGAATAATTGCATATAGTATATAAGACAAAAGACCAAAACAAAACAAAATTTCTTTGACCACTGAAATATGAAATGTAGGTCAAGGTCAGTGACACCTGCTAGTTGTACACCTTACAACCATTGCATGGTACACTAAATATAGTATACATATTGCTAATAGTATATGAAAAAACAGACCAAAAAACAAAAACTTATCTATAGCCACTGCACCATGAAAACAAGGTCCAGATAAAAAAAAATTATAAATAGGAACATTCTGTAAAATTTGCTGACATGCAGACTTTTTCCTTTTATAACAAGAAACTAGATTAGATGAAGCAACTTTCAATAATATTTGTCAAATTTGTAAATCATTCATACTTATATACAGTTTTTATATTTAATACTGAAAAACATATTATTTTAAACATTCATTTGTTTACCTTTATTTGCACTTGTACAGGTAAACACTAACCAAAGGGCACAAACAAACCCAACAATTTAAAAGAAAACCAGATGCTCTGCAGGGCCGAGCTTTGTACGACTGCAGAGGTCGACCCCTGAACAGTTGGGGCAAGTATGGACACAACATTTAAGCTTGATACAGCTCTGAATTTGGATTATGATTAAATAGCTGACACAACATAGGTTTCAGACACAGAATGAATGTGGTCTAAGAACTTAGACTAAAAACTGAAATTTTTTAAATTGAACATACACCTATTATGGTCAAATATTCAAAATATTACATGGTTAGATTCAGCATATTGAAGAACCCCATATATTCAATTTTTATTGAAATCAAACAATGTTTAATTTGAGACCAACATGAAAGCTGGGCCCATTATCAAAAAATCTAAGTACATGTTTAGATTCAGCATATCAAAGAACCCCAAGACATCAAGACACGGTCATCAATCGTAGTTTTTATTTTATCAATAACAAGAATGTGTCCATAGTACACGGATGCCCCACTCGCACTATCATTTTCTGTGTTCAGTGGACCGTGAAAATTGGGGTCAGAACTTTAATTTGGAGTTAAAATTAGAAAAATCATGTCATAGGGAACATGTGTACTGAGTTTCAAGTTGATGTAACTTTAACTTCATCAAAAACTACCTTGACCAAAAACTTTAACCTGAACTTCGCACTATCATTTTCTATGTTCAGTGGACCATGTAATTGGGGTCAAAACTATAATTTGGCATTAAAATTAGAAAGATTATATCATGGAGAACATGTGTACTAAGTTTCAAATTGATTGGACTTCAACTTCATCAAAAACTACCTCGACCAAAAACTTTAACCTGAAGCGGGATGAACGGACTATAGAGGGACGCACAGACGGACGGACGAACGAACGGAGGCACAGACCAGAAAACATAATGCCCCTCTACTATCAAAGGTGGGGCATAAAAATTATGATCTTTTAATAGTAATTGTTCATTACGAAATATACAACAGACTTCGTTCTGGGTCTGTCAATTTTTGATGTTTGGCCACATTTTAAAATAATTGAGGTTTGCCAAAGCCAGAGTGCCTTAAAGAAAGATTGGGTCTAAATGTGGGTACTTTTTGTTTGTTTGTTTTGGGGTTTTTTGGGGAGGGGGTATATAAATGAACTATTTAATAATAAATTCAGTAAAAGAAGTTGTCTTTGTTCTTATTGGTCATAAGTTACTTGACATTTGGTCTAGTAATGATTAAAAGATATTACTATACTAAAATGACCAAAAAAATTAATTTAACAAATCAACCCCTTCACCCTTTTCCTAATTAAGTTAGTGTAAATTGGATTATATATACCAAGTCGAACTATTTTCCTGGCAATCCTATTTCAGCTGTTTATTTTAAATGTCTATAAATATCCAGATAGGGTTGTCTGTTATTTAGGTGTTCCCCAGAATTTTTCCCGCCAAAATTCAACATGTGACATGTTTGTCAACAAAGAAAACATGTGGTCAAGGAATTCATTTAATTTCTGGATTACACTTATTTTAATAATTGAGTTTGGATTTATATGCATTCCATTTAAGGTACAGTCAAGCATTTGTATTTTTTTTTAAAGTTGGCAAACAACTTTACTTTCATTTGACAAAATCTGGATAATGAATTATTTGTTCATTGTATGTAACCTTGTTTAACCATGCAATAAACTTTTATTAAAGCACTAAGCTGTCAATAGTTATCAGGCAACAAAAATATTGATCCATGCATGAAAAAACATTTTGACATTGACTTCCCTTTGGTTTCTTTTCAAAACAATGTCATTTATTAAACCAGGTTTATTCCACCATTTTTAAAATCAAAAATGGTCTGTACCAAGTCAGAAATATGACAGTTGTTATCTATTCCTTTGATGTGTTTGACCTTTTGATTTTTCAATTTAAAAATAAGGGAATGTATTTTTCATAATTGATTAACATTTCATTAAGCAATGAACAATTTATAATACTAAAATAATGAGGTCCAGTTTGTCAGCCGTCATGGGGTGAAAACCTCAAATCAAAGAATTCAATTTTATATATAGCCAATATAGGACAATGGTCTTGATAAAAAATTACACCACTCCAGACCATTTGGTTTTTCACATAATTCAAACAGGTTCAAACAGAAAGATTTTGAAAGCATAGAAAACTGTGCATTCTATATTTTGTCTCTTTCATTTTAAGCCATGGCGCTGTCAGTTTATTTTAGATTCATGAGTTTGACTGTCCCTTTGGTATCTTTCGTCCCTCTTTTATAATCGTCATGACTTTATAAGATGACAATCCCAATTCTAAAATAAGGCTTAGGCATAGTAATATACTTTAATTCAGTCAAGGACCCGTGATATCATGGATGTGTTCTAGTAATACATTAAAACAACAATGCCATACAGTTTACAAGTTAATTGAAATACTTTAATAACAACTAGAAATGAAGTCAAGGCTAAAAAAAATAATGTTTCCCATCCAACATATCAACATAAAAAAATGTTTTTGAAATATTACGAAGACATAATTAGGAACAGACCTTGATATGAGGTATGAGGAATACATTGCTCCCTAAAAAGTGAGACACAATTAAAGCTAGATATATAGCAAGGCGCGTCATTTATTGAAGACATTGATTGATATCTTTATGTTGTTGTTTTTTATAAGCTGCAAGGTTACTGTATCATTGATGTAAATCCCTTATTTCATTACAAAAAATCAAGACAAAAATCAAACTGTTAATTTTCATCATTGCCAATATGGAGTCAATTTTCATTCATTTTATTTATATTACCTATTAACGTTTTCTTTGTCATTATCTTTGTCCTTTAGTTTTTGGATCCATTCTTGGTCACATTTAAATCCCTTCAGTCCATCAGCTAATTCTGTAATAAAGCTGGCTACATCCCCTTCTATAGCTATAGTTGGCTTCCAGAACATATCAGAATTCTAAAAATAAACCACCTCTTTCAATATAAGGCTTCCAGAACATATCCAGAATTCTAAAAATAAACCACCTCTTAGCAATAGTAGGCTTCCAGAACATATCAGAATTCTAAAAATAAACCACCTCATAGCAATAGTAGGCTTCCAGAACATATCAGAATTCTAAAAATAAACCACCTCATAGCAATAGAAGGCTTCCAGAACATATCAGAATTCTAAAAAATAAACCACTTCATAGCAACAGAAGGCTTCCAAAACATATCAGAATTCTAAAAATAAAGCACCTCATAGCAATAGTTGGCTTCCAGAACATATCCAGAATTCTAAAAAATAAACCACATTATAGCAATAGTAGGCTGCCAGAACATATCAGAATTCTAAAAATAAACCACCTCATAGCAATAGAAGGCTTCCAGAACATATCAGAATTCTAAAAAATAAACCACCTTATAGCAATAGTAGGCTGCCAGAACATATCAGAATTCTAAAAATTAACCACCTCTTAGCAATAGTAGGCTTCCAGAACATATCAGAATTCTAAAAATTAACCACCTCTTAGCAATAGTAGGCTTCCAGAACATATCAGAATTCTAAAAATAAACCACCTGATAGCAATAGTAGGCTTCCAGAACATATCAGAATTCTAAAAATTAACCACCTCTTAGCAATAGTAGGCTTCCAGAACATATCAGAATTCTAAAAATAAACCACCTCATAGCAATAGAAGGCTTCCAGAACATATCAGAATTCTAAAAATAAACCACCTCTTAGCTCTGTAGAAAACCATATTTAAACATTCTGCTAGATTCTCTTCTCAAGACTAAAATAAAGTTCTTTGAAACAAGTTTTAGTCTTCAGAATTGAAATTCCTCATACACTTTAGAAGATATCACTTTTTAAATGAAGGCATCAGTAGTATATCACTGTTGAATAGTCATAAGTTGATTAAGGGAAAACAAAGTAGTATTCCAAACTAAAACCCAGAGCAACATCTACTTCAACGGGAAATGAACAAAACAACAGACGAGTTGAACTGCAACTTACTATTTGAAAACAAATGTCATATTCCCGAATAGATACAGGACATTTTAAGAAAAAGTTGAATCTGTTTTTGTTTTTTTTTGATAAGCCAAACCTCCCACTTAAATGGTAGTGTTAAAAACTCTACTATTATGACAACATTACATGACAGGAAAACAGAACAAATATTTCCAAGAACACCCAGGATAACGAAATACATATATAAATAACATAAAAGTTAAATACTACATGTTAACTGCAGTATAAAAACAGACACCTCCCATGAATTAACGTTCTGTATCGTTCTCAAGATTATTAATTAGTATTATGTTTGACATCCAAGCTGTCAAGTAAAGCCATTTAATTTCACATGATCTATGATTTACAGGTAACAACAACCCTCACCATTGACAAAAAAAGTGTAATTAATGTTGACTTGTCATTCAAGGTTGAAATATACAAAAGCTGGAGATTATATACTCCCATTTTTATATCATTACCAAAATATAGATTTTGGTCATGGAGTCTATTTCTTAACTACAATGTTCATGATGTTAGAGAGTGTCCTTTGTCTGATAAACACATAGACTAGGTTGAGCAACACATGTTCTTTAAGCCTCTAGTTCTACATCTCGTAGCTTATGCCCATTTAACAGCGTAGCATTTTTAATATCATATATATTTCACCAATCATCTATTTTAAAATTTTGTGTAATAGTAAACATGAAAGCATGACTTACTTTGAGTAATTGATTTTTGTTTCTATTTACAGCTATTATTTTTGATTTTCTACTAAAGGTTCTTCCATAGCTCAGTCTGAAATCAGCAACTGCACCTAAAAGATTTAAAACCAGATTTTACATCTTCATAGATACAATTATTATGATTTATCCGTGTATAATTTTGATATTACAAATGGCATCATTTTTTTTCAAGGTTGATGTTTTTCTGAAATTATTCAGCATTTTAAAACAGTATAATACTTTAAATTGAATTATTTATTACTTATTTTTATCAACTTTGTATTTATGTTGTATAATAGATCAAATTTATTCGTTGTTTGTGTGTTTATTTGTATCACTACACTTTTTGATTGAGTTAAGCCATCCAATCAATATTTTATTATGTGTTTGTCTATGTTGTGATGTACTACTATTGTTGCAGATAACGGCGAAGGTTTCGTATCATTATAAGGTTTAATCCTGCTGCAATTGTTTGCACTTGTCCTTTGTCAGGAATATGATGTTCAGTATTTGTTGTTTGTTTATGTGGTTCATAAGTGTGTCATGTTTTTCGTTTTTTATATAGATTAGACGGTTAGTTTTCTCGTTTAGATGGTTTAACATTAGAATTTTTTGGGGGCCCTTTATAGCTTGCTGTTAGGTGTGAGCCAAGGCTATGTGTTGAAGACTGTACCTTGACATATAATGGTTTACCTTAATAAATTGAAACTTGCATTGAGAGTTGTCTCATTGGCACTCATACCACATCTTCTTATATCTATTAAGTGTATTACATTTTAATGCTATGTATTAATGAATCAGAGATATCTTTAATTGTATAACATTGTTATCCTCTGTATTAATGAAACAAAGATGATATATTTAAGTGTATTAAGTTAAAATCATCACTTCGTACATTTTACGGATGCCATCAAGAGTTGGTTGACCGTTCTGGAAGACCTGTTTATGATATCGATTATGTTCTATATGTCAAAACCCCAATCCTTTTCCCTTTTCCATTTTCAAGAATGTGACCTACCAGATCAAAATAGTAAGGGGCTTTGTTAATAAGCAACAAGACGGATGGCACATACTTGCATACCCTTCCAGAGCACATGAGATCCCCCTTTGTTTTTGGTGGAGTTTGTGTTGCTGTGGTACCCCTATTTGTGATATTTGTACCTGTTGTGTCTGTTTGTTTTGTTCACACATTGTTGTCAATATAATGGAATTTGATTTGACTGTCATAGATACAAGTAACAGGTTTAGCTTCCTTAAAACCAGGTTTAATCCATCATTTTCCAGTTCAGAAAATGTCTGTACCAAGTCGGGAATATGACAGTTGTTATCTGTTCGTTTGATGTGTTTGGGCTTTTGTTTTTGATTAGATTAGGGACTTTCCATTTTGAATTTTCCTCAGAGTTCAGTATTTTTTTGTGATCTTACTTTTTATATAGTTATGCAATGTATAAATGAAACAAGAATGACAGCTATATATGTATTACATTGGTATGTTAAGTTTTTATGAATCTGAGATGATATTATAAGTGTAATAATTTGTTAGGCTATATATTAGTGCAACAGAGATGACAGCTATATATAGATTCTTACATTGATACCAGTGGATTATCGGATTTATCCAATCGAGATGGTTAAATTATCAATTTTAAAGTTCGAGCCGCCTCGGCGAGTACTTTAAAATTTATAATTTAACTATCGAGATTGGATAAATCCGATAATCCACGAGTAACTATGTAAGAATCAGTTTCTCTAATGATTAAAAAGACATTTTCTTTTTTTGTTTACCGAAAATCCCCTTCGAGTGCCTTTCACATTGCACGAAGTTGTCAATTTCATTAACACCTGTTATCATATTTTGGTTCATCCAGTCAGCCAAAAAGGTCATGACCCTTAAAATCATCCAATGATCTTCTGAGATCACCAGCAACCACACGTTGATTAAATTTTTTTATACAATGGGTTCGAAAAGGGATAAATTTCCATAGAATTAGAGAAATATGTATTACATTGGTATGTTAAGTATTTATAGATCTGAGTTGATATTATAAGTGTAATAGTTTGTTAGGCTTTATATTAGTGAAACAGACATGACAGCTATATATGTATTACATTGGTATGTTAAGTATTCATGAATCTGAGATGATATTATAAGTGTATAATTTGTTAGGCTTTATATTAGTGAAACAGAGATGATAACTATATATGTATTACATTGGTATGTTAAGTATTCATGAATCTGAGATGATATTATAAGTGTAATAATTTGTTAGGCTTTATATTAGTGAAACAGAGATGACAGCTATATATGTATTACATTGGTATGTTAAGTATTCATGAATCTGAGATGATATTATAAGTGTAATAATTTGTTAGGCTTTATATTAATGAAACAGACATGACAGCTATATATGTATTACATTGGTATGTTAAGTATTCATGAATCTGAGATGATATTATAAGTGTAATAATTTGTTAGGCTTTATATTAGTGAAACAGAGATGATAACTATAAGTGTATATTGATTTGAGTAGTTATTTGTTACATTGGTTTTTTTTAACATAAATTGTACAGAGAATGAAGTTATGAAAGTGGTATACTGAATAAAGTTTAGTGTGGGTAGAATGAATACACAGAAGGCTTCAGTAATAATCAGTAATTGCTTAATCGTATTAGAGAAGATTTATTTTAACTAACCTGCCAATATTACTACATCAGCCTCCTTCAGAGCTTCTCCTCTCTTTTGTCTGGGTTGTATTGGACTGTACTGACCTAGAAGTCCCCTAGCCATACCTCCAAGGAAACAAGGAATCCCAATTTTCTATAACAAGGTAAACAAATGAATTTAGATAAAGATAAGATTTGTGATTGCTTTTTACCTTTCGTAGTATATCCATTCATATGGAACCCATATATTCATAAAGATGAATAACAAAATAAGAATTTAATTGATTTGGACCTATTTATAGATTTCCCCATGCCATATCTCCATTCAAGTAGACTTATAGATGAGATTTATTGTTAAACATATACTGTAAGATATCAAGTTTTTTCTCATGCCTATGAGTAGATATAGGAAGATTTGGTATGAGTGCTTATTAAATCAAATCTGTGTTGATTGCAATATGTTGAATATATGTTGTAGTGGATGTTAAAGGTGTTTAGATTATTTTCTATGACTGAATTTAATTTATCTACACACTGGCTCTTTGCTCATTTCAATGGTCATTGGTAACTTTACAAATATCTATTCTAAATAAGGAAGGAGATCCCACTATAAAGTTTGACATGTCCTGTACTTCAGTAATCATGGTAATAGCAAGCATATGGCAATACAATATTGTTTAATTGCTTACTTCTGCAAGCACAGGGGAAGAGGTACCTTGACTTCCTACAAGATATCTGAGACCTCTTTGGTTAAGATACTAGTTCTATTAAATATATTTACCTCAAAAGAATTCCTTAATTATTCTGCAAGCACAGGAGAAGAGGTACCTTGACTTCCTACAAGATATCAGAGACCTCTTTGACCTAGATATTATTACCTCTAAAGATTTCCTTAATTGTTCTGCTTGAACAGAAGGAAATGTAGCTTGACCATGTTGACTTCCTACATGATATCAGCGGCCTCTTTGGTTAGATATCAGTTCTATTACATATAATGACATCTTAGAATTTCTTTAATTGTTCTGCAGGCACAGGAAGAAATGAACCTTGACTTCCTACCAGTTATCAGAGGCCTTTTTGGTTAAGATACTAGTTCTATTAAATATATTTACCTCTTAAGAATTCCTTAATTATTCTGTAGGCACAGGAGAAGAGGTACCTTGACTTCCTACATGATATCAGAGACCTCTTTGGTTAAATTACTAGTTCTATTAAATATATTTACCTGTAAAGAATTCCTTAATTGTTCTGCAAGCACAGGAGAAGAGGTACCTTTACTTCCTACAAGATATCAGAGACCTCTTTGGCCTAGATATTATTACCTCTAAAGATTTCCTTAATTGTTCTGCTTGAACAAAAGGAAATGTAGCTTGACTTCCTACATGATATCAGCGGCCTCTTTGGTTAGATATCAGTTCTATTACATATAATGACATCTTAGAATTTCTTTAATTGTTCTGCAGGCACAGGAAGAAATGAACCTTGACTTCCTACATTTTATTAGAGGCCTTTTTGGTTAAGATACTAGTTCTATTAAATATATTTACCTCTAAAGAATTCCTTAATTATTCTGTAGTCACAGGAGAAGAGGTACCTTGACTTCCTACATGATATCAGAGACCTCTTTGGTTACGATACTAGTTCTATTAAATATATTTACCTGTAAAGAATTCCTTAATTGTTCTGCAAGCACAGGGGAAGAGGTACCTTGACTTCCTACAAGATATCAAAGACCTCTTTGGTTAAGATACTAGTTCTATTAAATATATTTACCTCTAAAGAATTCCTTAATTGTTCTGCAAGCACAGGGGAAGAGGAACCTTGACTTCCTACAAGATATCAGAGACCTCTTTGGTTAAGTTACTAGTTCTATTAAATATATTTACCTGTAAAGAATTCCTTAATTGTTCTGTAGGCACAGGAGAAGAGGTACCTTGACTTCCTACAAGATATCAGAGACCTCTTTGACCTAGATATTATTACCTCTAAAGAATTCCTTAATTGTTCTGCAGACACAGGAGAAGAGGTACCTTGACTTCCTACAAGATATCAAAGACCTCTTTGGTTAAGATACTAGTTCTATTAAATATATTTACCTCTAAAGAATTCCTTAATTGTTCTGTAGGCACAGGAGAAGAGGTACCTTGACTTCCTACAAGATATCAGAGACCTCTTTGACCTAGATATTATTACCTCTAAAGAATTCCTTAATTGTTCTGCAGACACAGCAGAAGAGGTACCTTGACTTCCTACAAGATATCAAAGACCTCTTTGGTTAAGATACTAGTTCTATTAAATATATTTACCTCTAAAGAATTCCTCAATTGTTCTGTAGGCACAGGAGAAGAGGTACCTTGACTTCCTACAAGATATCAGAGACCTCTTTGACCTAGATATTATTACCTCTAAAGATTTCCTTAATTGTTCGGCAGGCACAGGAGGTAATGTAGCTTGACTTCCTACAAGTATCAGTGGTCTCTTGGCTCTAGATATCAGTTCAATACTCTTTTGTACTAGGGAAAAATAAAACCTCAAAATATCAATAACAATTTAACAGAACACAAAAACATCTATCTACATACACATTCATTGATTTAATAAAAAAAAGGTGTAAATACCATGGATACTTTAACAATGCCATATATTTATCAATGAAACCAGCAGTCTGAGAATATTGCATGGCAATACGTAGTCCCTTATGGGGTTAAAAATCATATTGGAATAAAATGCTTACTGTATCCATATTTTTTTCCCATCACTTGGCGTCCGTCGTCCGTCTTCATCCCGCGTCGTTAACTTTAACATTGTTTAACAAAAATCTTCTCCTCTGAAACTACTGGGCCCAATTAAACCAAACTTGGCCACAATCATCATTGGGGTATCTAGTTTAAACTAGAGGCTCTAAAGAGCCTGTGTCGCTCACCTTGGTCTATGTGCATATTTAACAAAGGACACAAATGGATTCATGACAAAATTGTATTTTGGTGATGCTGATGTGTTTGAAGTTCTTACTTTACTGAACGATTTTGCTTCTTACAATTATATCTATAATGAACTTTGCCCATTTATAGAAACAGAGAACTGTATTTGGTAAAAATTTACAAAAAATTACCAAATTAATGAAAATTGTTAAAAATTGACTATAAAGGGCAATAACTCCTTAAGGGGTCAATTGACCATTTAGGACATGTTGACTTATTTGTAGATCTTACTTTGTTGAACATTATTGCTGTTTACAGTTTATCGCTATCTATAATAGTATTCAAGATAACCAAAAACGTCAAAATTTCTTTAAAAATTACCAATTGGAGGGCAGCAACCCAACAACCAGTTGTCCAATTCATCTGAAAATTTCAGGGCAGATAGACCTTGACCTGATAAACATTTTTTTCCCCATGTCAGATTTCCTCAAAATGCTTTGGTTTTTGAGTTATAAACCAAAAACTGCATTTTACCCCTATGTTCTATTTTTAGCCGTGGCCTCATCTTGGTTGAATGGCCAGGTCATCAGACACATTTTTCAAACTAGATACCCCAAAGATGATTGTAATCCAAGTTTGGATTAATTTGGATCAGTAGTTTTAGAGGAGAAGATTTTTGCAAAAGATTACATTAATTTACGAAAAACGGTTAAAAATTTACTATAAAGGGCAATAACTCCTAAACGGGTCAACTGACCATTTTGGTCATGTTGACTTATTTGTAGATCTTACTTTGCTGAACATTATTGCTGTTTACATTTTATCTTTATCTATAATAATATTCAAGATAATAACCAAAAACAGCAAAATTACCTGAAAATTACCAATTCAGGGACAGCAACCCAACAACCAATTGACCGATTCATCTGAAAATTTCAGGGGAGATTGATCTTGACCTGATAATCATTTTTATCCCCATGTCAGATTTCCTCAAAATGCTTTGGTTTTTGAGTTATAAGCTAATAAAGGGCTGCGCTTAGCCGCATGATACGCCCGTTGCTCTTTTAACTTGTCTTTTATGCTTTAAATGAATTTATATGATCAACTAGATATAGTGTGAGCCCTGTCAAATACCCCCCCCCCCCCCTTAATAATAAATAAAAATGCACAAAAAAATTGGCACTATTAAGGCTACCTCAAATTTAACTAAGTTTGTTATCTTAATTTTTCATCCATACATAAAATTTATTGTCCCAAAATTGGAGAAATCCCCCCTTTTTTAAGCATTAAAATTCATAACACGGAAATGTAAAATCTGAAATTTATAAAAATTTAAAGGGAGCTTACATTAATAGATATAAACAATTCACCAAAGTTTCATGGACATTGGTGAAAGTCTTTTTGAGTTATTGTCCGAAGTTTTAAAAATCACCCTTTTTTTATGAATAAAGCCCAATAAATCCAAAACTTAAACCTGAAATTTATAAAAATTGAAAGGGAGCTTACATCAATAGATATAAACAATTCACCAAAGTTTCATGGACATTGGTCTAAATGCTTTGGTTTTTGAGTTATAAGCCAAAAACTGCATTTTACCCCTATGTTCTATTTTTAGCCGTGGCGGCCATCTGGGTTGGTTGACCAGGTCACGCCACACATTTTTTAAACTAGATACACCAATGATGATTGTGGCCAAGTTTGGTTTGATTTGGCCCAGTAGTTTCAGAGGAGAAGATTTTTGTAAAAGCTAACGCCGGACGGACACCGGACGCCGGACACAAAGTGATGAGAAAAGCTCACTTGGCCCTTTGGGCCAGGTGAGCTAAAAAGGCGTCCGAAGACTCGGCCAACCAACCAAAATGGCCGCCATGGCTAAAAATAGAACATAGGGGTAAAATACAGATTTTGGCTTATAACTCAAAAACCAAAGCAGTTAGAGCAAATCTGACCAGGTAAAATTGTTTATAAGATCAAGATCTATCTGTCCTGAAATTTTCAGACAAATCAGACAACCTGTTGTTGGGTTGCTGCCCCTGAGTTGGTAATTTTGAGGAAATTTTGCTGTTTTTGGTTATTATCTTAAATATTATTATAGATAGAGATAAACTGTAGACAGCAATAATGTTCAGCAAAGTAAGATTTACAAAAAGTCAACTTGACCTAAATGGTCAGTTGACCCCTTTAGGAGTTATTGCCTTTTATAGTCAATTTTTAACCATTTTCGTAAATCTTTGTTATCTTTTACAAAAATCTTGTCCTCTGAAACTACAAGGCCAAATTTATCCAAACTTGGTCACAATAATCATTGAGGTATCTTGTTTAAAAAATGTGTCCGGTGACCAGGCCATCAAATCAAGATGGCCGCCACAGCTAAAAATAGAATATAGGGGTAAAATGTAGTTTGGGGTTTATAACTCAAAAACCAAAGCATTTAGAGCAAATCCTACTGGGGTAAAATTGTTAATCAGGTCAAGATCTATCTGCCTGGCAACTTTCAGATGAATCAGACAACCGGTTGTTGGGTTGCTGCCTCTGAATCGTTAATTTTAAGGAATTTTGCTGATTTGGTTATTATCTTGAATATTATTATAGATAAAGATAAACTGTAAACAGCAATAATGTTCAGCAAAGTAAGATTTACAAATAAGTCAACATGACCAAAATGGTCAATTGACCCCCTAAAGAGTTATTGTCCTTTATAGTCAATTTTTATCAATTTTCATAAAATTTGTAATTTTTTATTAACTTTTTCCACTGAAACTACTGGGTCAAGTTCATTATAGATAGAGATAATTGTAAGCAGCAAGACTGTTAAGTAAAGTAAGATGTACAAACACATCACCACCACCAAAACACAATTTGTTCATGAATCCATCTGCTTCTTTTGTTTAATATTCACATAGACCAAGGAGAGCGACACAGGCTCTTTAGAGCCTCTAAATGGTTATTATCTTGAATAATATTATAGATAGAGATAAACAGTGAAAAGCAATAATGTTCAGCAAAGTAAGATTTACAAATAAGTCAACACGACTGAAATTGTCAGTTGACCCCTTTAGGAGTTATTGCCCTTTATAGTCAATTTTTAACCATTTTTTGTAAATCTTAATAATCTTTTACAAAAATCTTCTCCTCTGAAACTACTGGGCCAAATTTAACCAAACTTGGCCACAATCATCATTGGGGTATCTTATTTAAAAATTGTGTCCAGTGACCTGGTTAACCAACCAATAGGGCTGCCATAGCTAAAAATAGATAATAGGGGTAAAATGCAGTTTTTGGCTTATAACTAAAAAATTAAAGCATTTAGAGAAAATCTGAAATGGGTGCAATTGTTGATCGCTCAAGATCTATCTGCCCTGGAAATTTCAGATGAATCGATCAACTATTTGTTGGGTTGCTGCCTCTGAATTGGTAATTTTAAGGAAATTTTCCTGTTTTTGGTTATTATCTTGAATTCTATTATAGATAGAGATAAACAGTGAACAGCAATAATGTTCAGCAAAGTAAGATTTACAAATAGGTCAACACGATCAATATGGTTAGTTGACCCCTTTAGGAGTTATTGCCCTTTATAGTCAATTTTTTACATTTTTCATAAATTTTTGTAGATTTTTTGAAAATATTTTCCACTCTAATTACTGTGCCAAGTTCATTACAGATAAAGATAATTGTAGCAACAAGAATGATCGGTAAAGTAAGATCTATAAACACATCAACATCATCAAAACACAATTTTTTTATGAATTTATCTGTGTCCATTGTTTAATATCCACATACACCAAGGCGAGCGACACAAGCTCTTGAGAGCCTCTAGTTTATTTATTGTGTCTGTTTAGTTCACACATCCTTGTAAATAGACCAGAATTTGATGAAACTCAACAAAGTGAGAGGTTAAGCGCTATAAAACCAGGTTTAATCCACCATTTTCTACATTTGAAAATGCCTGTACCAAGTCAGGAATATGACAGTTCTTGTCCTTTCGTTTTTTATGTGTTTTGTCATTTGATTTTGCCATGTGATTATGGACTTTCTGATATGATTTTCTTCTGTGTTCATTTTACTTTTTTCTATAAGTTGTAATTGTATGAACAAAAGGAAGATATCATGTCAATATCTTCAAGCAGGCCAAAAAACAGTGTGGAAAACTGATATATGAGTGAATTTTCCAAGTCCAAGGTCCATAACTCTGCACAAAATTATTTAATCGAAACAAAAATTCAAATTGATCTATAACTTGTCATTTCAAAACTATATACCATTTGGGGCTGCATTTCATTTTTTTTGCAGCTCGAAACACCATATCTGTTTAAATGGGAATTATCCTTACATAAATTGATTGTCTCCCATATTACTTTCTCCTCCATGTGGATGCAATAACTGTCTAGTGTTCTATTGTGATGTATTTTATTTTATTTTATTATTTCATTGTTATAACACAAATCATTGTAATCATTGTATGAAATTTAAAAGGGTCATAATTGGATTATTAAAGTATTCTTATTCTTATTCTCATACAAATTATCAATCAATATCTTCAAGCATGATAAAAAAAAAGTGTGGAAAACACTCTAACATTAGATATGAGTAATAGTTCTCTAAAATTAGATATCATGTAACACAGTATATATACCGGTATATTGATTTTCAAATTATCATCAAATATAATTAATAGTTTCGAGAATATCAATGGTCACAAATTGATAAAGATTTCTAACTTAACTATAAAATGTCAACAACTTTTATCTACACAAAGTTATGTTATGAAATATATACAATGTACCTTAATACAAATAGATTATAATCTTATTAAAGGATTTCACTTCATATATATAATATGTAAACGAGTCTAAATTGAAAACGTTCAAACCTTTGATTGCGTTGGATAAAAACCCAATTTTTATACGTGTACATGTAAATAAAATTTTGTTGTAGATGGGTCTAAATACAGCACAAACAACATATTCCAAAAGACCAAAAAAGTGAAAAAGTATATTTAAACAAAACGCATTTGTCTAACAGGTCGAACAACTGGTGTTCTTTAACCCTGCTGACTGCCATTGGCGATTGCCAAATAAAATTGATCACAAGATGTAACAAAATGGATCTTAATATAAATTCAATACTAAACAGAAAATAATTAACTTGTGGCCACGATGTAATGCCACATACATAAGGTGTCAATATTTTTTTGGTACACCAGATCCGGACTTCGACAATAAATGTCTCTTCAGTGATGTTAGGGATCGAAACGGTATTTGGAAGGCCATAAAAAATGTACCCTCATTTTTAGATAGACTCTTGAATTTTAAGAGTCAATTTAGGATGAACGGATCATATAAACCAAAGGGAAAATATGATACAAGCCCAAGCGAAAAAATATAAAGGAGTCTAAATTGAAAACTACGTTCAAACCTATGATTGCGTTGGATAATGATACATATATAGCATTCAGTTATAACTTTATAAAGAATAACAAACAAACCTGCCACAAAATTCTTCAAACAATTTACCAATGGAAAGAAAAAAAAATGTAATTAATCTGTAAAAAAATGAGTTATCTTCCTTTTACAGAATTTTGATTTATCATCGGACTCTAGCATTAGATATGGACCATTACTCTGGACTTAACTTAACCTTAACTGTATTTGGCAAAACTTTTAGGAATTTTGGACTCGAGAGAGTCCCTGATGAGTCTTTTGTAGACGAAAGGCGCGTCTGGCGTATATACAAAACTTAGTCCTGGTATCTATGATGAGTTTACTTAATCATCAGGCAGGGACAAAAATTTGATCTATAACTTGTCATGTCAAAACTTAAAACAAAACATCTAATCAATATCTTCAAGAACCAAGAAAAAATGTGTGGATGACTAATTTGCCTAACAGACAGACAGACAGACAGACAGACAAACATATAGACAGACAGACAGACAGACAAACATATAGACAGACAGACAGACAGACAGACAGACAGAGTGAAAACCTAAAGTTCTCTGCGACTTTGTCGCTACAGGACTTTTAAGCAAATGTCTTTTTACCATGATACTTTGACAATGCCATCTATTTATCAATGTAATACACTATATCTGATTTAAAACCATGTTTACTTTGACAATGTCATCTATTTATCAATGTTATACACTATATCTGATTTAAAACCATGTTTACTTTGACAATGGCATCTATTTATCAATGTTATACACTATATCTGATTTAAAACCATGTTTACTTTGCCATTCATAAATCATTGATAGAAAAATTTGCTGCTTGTTCAGATTCAGAATATTTGGAGCCGTTTAGGGTTAAGAACAATCAATTATTGAGAATGGAAATGGGGAACAACCCTAACAATATTTTAATCTTACAAAAACATTTATACAAAGATAATATTATATTGTTTTGTTTTGTATTATATTAAGGAACAATTTGATATAAGTAATTTGATAGAAAAATAAATAGCACAGTAAGCTGAACAAACCTTGTGAAGATGAAGCTTTAGGGATGACAGGTTTTAATGGTGTTTTGTCTCTCTCTTCGAATGCTCCAGCAAACAAATTTGATATATGATTACGTAAGTACCTACAAAACATACAGTTCAAATGTAAGTACCTACAAAACATACAAAACAATTTTTTCTTTATGAAATTTAGAGTAAAAAAAATGTGGGTAATTTGTCAATATGACAACGACCTTATGAAAAAATTTACCAAAAAAGTAAAGGTCAATTTAAAATAGCATCACAAACATGGTGTCAACATGCAACAACAATAGATATATAGACACATAAGTAAACCTCTTAACAACAACAACAACAACAACAATTTTTATTTGTCAATCAAGACGCCCCGAGGAGCAGTACAATTACAGTTTATATTAAAGTGTACAAATAATTGTGTTGATTTTTTTCATTGAAATTACAATACATGACAATAAAATTAAAACAATATTATATAAGAGAAGGGAGACAACAAATACAGTATATATTCTCAAAGATAATGAGTGAGTGAACACAATCAGTACCGTTTTATAATTAGAAGAAGAGCTGGACTACTCATGTGTTTATGCTTAATTTAACTCTTCTAGATTTTATAAAACTCTCTATTAATTTAATCATTATGTTATTAACAAATGGATCTTCATTTGACATCAACCATACAAATTTAGATTGGTCATTTAAAGTTTTAAAATTAGTAAATTTAGAGGATAAATCTGAAATAAAACTGGACCTTTCAGTTTTAAGTGATGGACATTGAAGAAGAAAATGAATTTCATCCTCAACAATGTCATTATTACATAATTTACAAAATCTTTTATCTGGGGGTATTCCCTTATGTCTTCCCTTTTCTATTTCAAGTTCATGGGCACTAATTCTAAATTTGGTTAACTCATTTAATGTTTTACAATTATTTAACAATAAATATTTTTCAAGGCCTATATTATTTTTAAATAGTCTGTAGGTCCTTAATTTATTTCCTTGCACCATGCCAGGTTTGTCATTATTTAATTGGTTAAGCCAAATTTCATCATATTTAATTCGGAGTTTTTTAATGATAATTGACTTTATATGAGATTTGTGATTTAACAAATATTCTGGGGTTAAATTGAGATATTTAAATAATGAATAAATGCTTTCCAACCAATTGTCTTTATATGTTTTAGATAAAATTTTAGACTCTTCAAATGCTTCTTTAATGAGAGAGTTATTTTGTTCTGTGAGTCTGAGCCAAAATTTAGCCATATTAAGAATAACCTCAAGAGATAGGGGGTAGCGCCCCAACTCTCCCATCACTGCTAGGTTTGTTGATCTTCTAGGTACCTGTAGAGAATATTTACAAAATTTAATATGTAATTTTTCAATATTTAGATCTTTGCACATTTGGAAAAAATAGTTGTCTCCTTTTGATTGTAACTTATTTGGAGAGAATTGACCCCAAATTTCTGAGCCATATAACAAAATCGGCTTCAGCATGTGGTCAAAAAGATGTAAAAGTGTTTGAATATTAGGTTTAAAATTGGTGAAATATCTTTTTAATTTAAAAAAGGCTTTTAATGCTTTATTATAAAGATTAAATTTAGCATCTGTAAATCTGCCAGATACAGTGAATATCATGCCAGGATAATTATATTTTTTCTCATTATTAATAAGCTGACCATTAAATGTGAATTTTTCCTTTGAAATTCTTCCTGTGTTATTTAAGAAATAATTCCTTCGTGTCATGCTCTATGCTCATTTTAACATGGGTAGGCATTATATTTGTCGATATTTTACACTGAGCGTTAGTGAGGTGTAAAATGTGGTCAAATATAATGCCTACCCATGTTAAAATGAGCATAGAGCATGACATGAAGGAATTATTTCGATTCTAATAGGACATATACAGTAATTTTATAGGTCGAAGCGTACGAAAATACCGTAAAAATGTTCCAGCTTTTCCCGTTTTTTCCCGAGGAGTCTGTGCATTACATTTCATATTTGATAAGTTTAAAAACTACAAGCAGGGTAAATATGTGTTGTTTTATAAAAAATATATAATAAAAGTTTATTCCTGCTGCTTAAATGTATACATTTTAAAGGATAACGATGAAAATAACGTGTATATACACAGTAAGTGCGTGCACATGTGTCAAACATATTTTTTATGCTCATTAGAACACGGCTTTGTTTACAAAGCGTAATAAGAACGTCATATTAGAATAAAAATTAATACTTTTGTTTTTTTCATATTAATTTCTAGTCCCCATTTACTACAATTATCCATTAAATTATCTAAACAATTTTGTAATCCAGATGAAGTTTCAGAAATCATAATGAGGTCATCTTCATACATTAAACAGTTAAGGCTACTGTTGTTTAGTAAAACTGGGCAACAGCTAGAATCAAATATTTCAGGTAAATCATTTATGAAAAGTTTAAACAATGTAGGGCTCAGATTATCCTCTTGACGAACACCAATAACTGTCTTATGTTTGAAATATTCGGAATTCTTTGAACAGAGTGTGACATAGTGCTTCAACAAATAAGCTCTACTTAAAATATGAAAATAAAGTTTTGCCAGTTAAAGGCCATGATAACCTTGTATTTTTTTTTTCAACTAATTTATGACTTACCAATTAATTATTCGTTGAACAAAATTTACTGGTCCATTCTCCTTCACACCTAGCTGTGAGTAAACTATGTCATATGGGTATAATACATCAATGGGAAACTCAACAAAAACTGGACCTGCAAAATATGTAATATACATCAATTGGAGACTCGACAAAACTTGACCTTGAAAACTATGTCATATGGGTATAATACATCAATGGGAAACTCAACACTAACTTGACCTGTAAAACAATGTCATATGTGTATAATAGAGGGACAAAAGATACCAAAGGGACAGTCATAGATAGATCATAGAAAATAAACTGACAACACATGTACAATGGCTAAAAATAAAAAGACAAACAGACAAATAATAGTACAGAAGATACAACATAGAAAACTAAAGAATTAGCAACACCAACCCAACCAAAACTATGGGTGATATCAGATGCTCCAAAAGGGTAAGCAAATCCTGCTCAACATGTTGCACCAGTTGTGTTGCTTATATTATTACAAATCCAGTAAATAGTCTAATTCAGTAAGTCACATTTGTAACTATAGGCTCTTTAGAGCCTGTGTTGCTCACCTTGATCTATGTGCATATTCAACAAAAGACAAAGATTGATTAATGACAAAATTGTGTTTTGGTGATGGTGATGTGTTTGTAGATCTTACTTAACTGAACATTCTTGCTACTTACAATTGTCTTCATCTTTAATGAACTTGGCCCATTAGTTGCAGAGGAAAATATTGTGTTAAAAACTTACAAAAATTAACAAAATTTATGAAAATTGTTAAAAAATGACTGTAAAGGGCTGTAACTCCTTAAGGGTCAACTGACCATTTTTGTCATGCTGAATTTTTTACAGATCTACCTTTGCTGAACATTTTTGATGTTTACAGTTTATCTCTATCTACAGTAATATTCAAGATAATAACCCAAAACGACAAAATTTCCTTAAAAATTACCAATTCAGGGGCAGCACCACAACAACCTGTTGTCCAATTCATCTGAAAATTTCAGGTCACATAGATCTTAACTTGATGAACAATTTCACACCTTGTCAGATTTGCTCTAAATGCTTCTGTTTAAGAGTTATAAGCCAAAATCCATATTTTATCCCCTAGGTTCTATTTTTAGCCATGGTGGCCGTTTTGGTTGATTGGCCGCGTCACACCACACATTTTTTAAACTAGAAACCCCAATGATAATTGTGGCCAAGTATGGTTTAAATTGGCCTTGTAGTTTCAGGTGAAGATTTTTGTAAAAGATTACAAAAATTTACGAAAAATTTGTTAAAATTGACTATAAAGGGCAATAACTCCTTAAGGGTCAACTGACCATTTTGGTCATGTTGTTTTATTTGAAGATCTTACTTTGCTGATCATTATTGCTGTTTACAGTTTATCTCTATCTATTATTATATTCAACATATGAACCAAAAACCGCTAAATTTACTTAAAATTGCCAATTCAGGGACAGCAACCCAACAACCGATTGTCCAATTTGTCTGAAATTTCAGAGCAGCTATATTTTGACTTGATCAACAATTCCCTTGTCAGATTTGCTCTAAATGCTTTGGTTCCAGAGTTATAAGCCAAAATCTACATTTTACCCCTATGTTTTGTTTTTATCCATGGCAGCCATCTTGGTTGGTTGGCCGGGTCACGCCACACATTTTTTAAACTAGATACCCCAATGATGATTGTGTTTGGTTTAATTTGGCCAAATAGTTTCAGAGGAGAAGATTTTTGTAAAAGTTAACGATGAAGCAAGACGACGAGGGACAATGACGATGGATTATGGACACCAAGTGGACACCAAGTGATGAGAAAAGCCAGGTGAGCTAAAAAGGGAAGGGTATTGTAGTTATGACATTAGAAACATATTCATCTGTGAAAAGGTTATTCCATAATGGTCAACCAACTTGTGATGGGCATCCCTAAAATTAACCGAGGGATGATTTCAAATTCATCATTTGGATCTCTTTGTTTAATATCTTCCTTGTGAGCAGCAATCCTCTATCCCAGAAATTATGATAGGAAATACAAGCCTGGTAATATCGTATCAATTGGGAGATATATGCATGCACTGCTGGAATATTGCTTCATAGAAATGGAAAATTCACAATTGGGAAGCTGAAATCATATCTCTTTTGTCGTAGATGTAAGTCAAGATATGACACAGACGCATCTTTTGTATCCTTTATCTCTAGTTTGATTGGATAGATATGTTCAACATCACAGAGTAAACAAAAATTGATAAGATATTTCAAAGAAATCAAAGGTGTACAGAACTTATCACAGGTGGATCAAAGGTAAAGAAGTTACCTCAGGGTCAACAAAGGTGTAGAATATATTTCAGGGTCAAAAAAGTTGTAGAAGATATTAAAAGGTAATCAGAAGTGCAGAAGATATTACAGAGTAATCAAAGGTTTAGAAGATAATACAGATAATAAAAGGTGTAAAAAATATAAAAGGGTAATCCAAGCTATATCCTGCCAAGTGTGCCTGACCTGGCTTATTTGAAAGCTCTCTACAAGAAACCTTAATTGCATGGTGTGCCCTACTGGACATGGTTTCAAGTTGATTTAAGTATAGGTACTACATCCTGCCAAGTATGCAAGACTTGTATTATTCAAAAGTTTTTTCTCGTAAAGATATGAAAGCTTACCTGGTGTGCCAGACTGGGCCTCATTTAAAGCTGTTTTCAATGTAGGAACGATATCTCTAACTTTTGTGATTGTAGCACAGTATTTACATAAAGGTTTAAATAAAGACATCTGGTCTATATCCTGTAAGGCACCTCTTCCCTAAAATGAAATTACAAGTTACTATTGGTCTATATCCTGTAAGGCACCTCTTCCCTAAAATGAAATTACAAGTTACTATTGGTCTATATCCTGTAAGGCACCTCTTCCCTAAAATGAAATTACAAGTTGTTAATGATCTATATTCTGTAAGGCACCTCTTCCCTAAAATGAAATTACAAGTTGTTAATGATCTATATTCTGTAAGGCACCTCTTCCCTAAAATGAAATTACAAGTTGTTAATGATCTATATCCTGTAAGGCACCTCTTCCCTAAAATGAAATAACAAGTTGTTAATGATCTATATCCTGTAAGGCACCTCTTCCCTAAAATGAAATTACAAGTTGTTAATGATCTATATTCTGTAAGGCACCTCTTCCCTAAAATGAAATTACAAGTTGTTAATGATCTATATTCTGTAAGGCACCTCTTCCCTAAAATGAAATAACAAGTTGTTAATGATCTATATCCTGTAAGGCACCTCTTCCCTAAAATGAAATTACAAGTTGTTAATGATCTATATTCTGTAAGGCACCTCTTCCCTAAAATGAAATTACAAGTTGTTAATGATCTATATTCTGTAAGGCACCTCTTCCCTAAAATGAAATAACAAGTTGTTAATGATCTATATTCTGTAAGGCACCTCTTCCCTAAAATGAAATTACAAGTTGTTAATGATCTATATCCTGTAAGGCACCTCTTCCCTAAAATGAAATTACAAGTTGTTAATGATCTATATTCTGTAAGGCACCTCTTCCCTAAAATGAAATTACAAGTTGTTAATGATCTATATTCTGTAAGGCACCTCTTCCCTAAAATGAAATAACAAGTTGTTAATGATCTATATTCTGTAAGGCACCTCTTCCCTAAAATGAAATTACAAGTTGTTAATGATCTATATTCTGTAAGGCAACTCTTCCCTAAAATGAAATTACAAGTTACTATTGGTCTATATCCTGTAAGGCACCTCTTCCCTAAAATGAAATAACAAGTTGTCAATGATCTATATCCTGTAAGGCACCTCTTCCCTAAAATGAAATTACAAGTTACTATTGGTCTATATCCTGTAAGGCACCTCTTCCCTAAAATGAAATTACAAGTTGTTAATGATCTATATCCTGTAAGGCACCTCTTCCCTAAAATGAAATTACAAGTTGTTAATGATCTATATTCTGTAAGGCACCTCTTCCCTAAAATGAAATTACAAGTTGTTAATGATCTATATTCTGTAAGGCACCTCTTCCCTAAAATGAAATAACAAGTTGTTAATGATCTATATTCTGTAAGGCACCTCTTCCCTAAAATGAAATTACAAGTTGTTAATGATCTATATTCTGTAAGGCAACTCTTCCCTAAAATGAAATTACAAGTTACTATTGGTCTATATCCTGTAAGGCACCTCTTCCCTAAAATGAAATAACAAGTTGTCAATGATCTATATCCTGTAAGGCACCTCTTCCCTAAAATGAAATTACAAGTTACTATTGGTCTATATCCTGTAAGGCACCTCTTCCCTAAAATGAAATTACAAGTTGTTAATGATCTATATCCTGTAAGGCACCTCTTCCCTAAAATGAAATTACAAGTTGTTAATGATCTATATTCTGTAAGGCACCTCTTCCCTAAAATGAAATTACAAGTTGTTAATGATCTATATTCTGTAAGGCACCTCTTCCCTAAAATGAAATAACAAGTTGTTAATGATCTATATTCTGTAAGGCACCTCTTCCCTAAAATGAAATTACAAGTTGTTAATGATCTATATTCTGTAAGGCAACTCTTCCCTAAAATGAAATTACAAGTTACTATTGGTCTATATCCTGTAAGGCACCTCTTCCCTAAAATGAAATAACAAGTTGTCAATGATCTATATCCTGTAAGGCACCTCTTCCCTAAAATGAAATTACAAGTTACTATTGGTCTATATCCTGTAAGGCACCTCTTCCCTAAAATGAAATTACAAGTTGTTAATGATCTATATCCTGTAAGGCACCTCTTCCCTAAAATGAAATTACAAGTTGTTAATGATCTATATTCTGTAAGGCACCTCTTCCCTAAAATGAAATTACAAGTTGTTAATGATCTATATTCTGTAAGGCACCTCTTCCCTAAAATGAAATAACAAGTTGTTAATGATCTATATTCTGTAAGGCACCTCTTCCCTAAAATGAAATTACAAGTTGTTAATGATCTATATTCTGTAAGGCAACTCTTCCCTAAAATGAAATTACAAGTTACTATTGGTCTATATCCTGTAAGGCACCTCTTCCCTAAAATGAAATAACAAGTTGTCAATGATCTATATCCTGTAAGGCACCTCTTCCCTAAAATGAAATTACAAGTTACTATTGGTCTATATCCTGTAAGGCACCTCTTCCCTAAAATGAAATTACAAGTTGTTAATGATCTATATTCTGTAAGGCACCTCTTCCCTAAAATGAAATTACAAGTTGTTAATGATCTATATCCTGTAAGGCACCTCTTCCCTAAAATGAAATAACAAGTTGTTAATGATCTATATTCTGTAAGGCACCTCTTCCCTAAAATGAAATTACAAGTTGTTAATGATCTATATTCTGTAAGGCACCTCTTCCCTAAAATGAAATTACAAGTTGTTAATGATCTATATTCTGTAAGGCAACTCTTCCCTAAAATGAAATTACAAGTTACTATTGGTCTATATCCTGTAAGGCACCTCTTCCCTAAAATGAAATAACAAGTTGTCAATGATCTATATCCTGTAAGGCACCTCTTCCCTAAAATGAAATTACAAGTTACTATTGGTCTATATCCTGTAAGGCACCTCTTCCCTAAAATGAAATTACAAGTTGTTAATGATCTATATTCTGTAAGGCACCTCTTCCCTAAAATGAAATTACAAGTTGTTAATGATCTATATCCTGTAAGGCACCTCTTCCCTAAAATGAAATAACAAGTTGTTAATGATCTATATTCTGTAAGGCACCTCTTCCCTAAAATGAAATTACAAGTTGTTAATGATCTATATTCTGTAAGGCACCTCTTCCCTAAAATGAAATAACAAGTTGTTAATGATCTATATTCTGTAAGGCACCTCTTCCCTAAAATGAAATTACAAGTTGTTAATGATCTATATTCTGTAAGGCACCTCTTCCCTAAAATGAAATTACAAGTTGTTAATGATCTATATCCTGTAAGGCACCTCTTCCCTAAAATGAAATAACAAGTTGTTAATGATCTATATTCTGTAAGGCACCTCTTCCCTAAAATGAAATAACAAGTTGTCAATGATCTATATTCTGTAAGGCAACTCTTCCCTAAAATGAAATTACAAGTTACTATTGGTCTATATCCTGTAAGGCACCTCTTCCCTAAAATGAAATTACAAGTTGTTAATGATCTATATTCTGTAAGGCACCTCTTCCCTAAAATGAAATAACAAGTTGTTAATGATCTATATTCTGTAAGGCACCTCTTCCCTAAAATGAAATTACAAGTTGTTAATGATCTATATTCTGTAAGGCAACTCTTCCCTAAAATGAAATTACAAGTTACTATTGGTCTATATCCTGTAAGGCACCTCTTCCCTAAAATGAAATAACAAGTTGTCAATGATCTATATCCTGTAAGGCACCTCTTCCCTAAAATGAAATTACAAGTTACTATTGGTCTATATCCTGTAAGGCACCTCTTCCCTAAAATGAAATTACAAGTTGTTAATGATCTATATTCTGTAAGGCACCTCTTCCCTAAAATGAAATTACAAGTTGTTAATGATCTATATCCTGTAAGGCACCTCTTCCCTAAAATGAAATAACAAGTTGTTAATGATCTATATTCTGTAAGGCACCTCTTCCCTAAAATGAAATTACAAGTTGTTAATGATCTATATTCTGTAAGGCACCTCTTCCCTAAAATGAAATAACAAGTTGTTAATGATCTATATTCTGTAAGGCACCTCTTCCCTAAAATGAAATTACAAGTTGTTAATGATCTATATTCTGTAAGGCACCTCTTCCCTAAAATGAAATTACAAGTTGTTAATGATCTATATCCTGTAAGGCACCTCTTCCCTAAAATGAAATAACAAGTTGTTAATGATCTATATTCTGTAAGGCACCTCTTCCCTAAAATGAAATAACAAGTTGTCAATGATCTATATTCTGTAAGGCAACTCTTCCCTAAAATGAAATTACAAGTTACTATTGGTCTATATCCTGTAAGGCACCTCTTCCCTAAAATGAAATAACAAGTTGTCAATGATCTATATCCTGTAAGGCACCTCTTCCCTAAAATGAAATTACAAGTTACTATTGGTCTATATCCTGTAAGGCACCTCTTCCCTAAAATGAAATTACAAGTTGTTAATGATCTATATTCTGTAAGGCAACTCTTCCCTAAAATGAAATTACAAGTTGTTAATAATCTATATCCTGTAAGGCACCTCTTCCCTAAAATGAAATAACAAGTTGTTAATAATCTATATACTGTAAGGCACCTCTTCCCTAAAATGAAGTTACAAGTTGTTAATGATCTATATACTGTAAGGCACCTCTTCCCTAAAATGACATAACAAGTTGTTAATGATCTATATCCTGTAAGGCACCTCTTCCCTAAAATGACATAACAAGTTGTTAATGCTCTATATCCTGTAAGGCACCTCTTCCCTAAAATGACATAACAAGTTGTTAATGATCTATATCCTGTAAGGCACCTCTTCCCTAAAATGACATAACAAGTTGTTAATGCTCTATATTCTGTAAGGCACCTCTTCCCTGAAATAAAAATAGGAGCCTGTAATTCAGTGGTTGTCGTTTGTTTATGTGTTAAATATTTGTTTTTCGTTCATTTTTTTACATAAATTAGGACGTTAGTTTTATAGCTTGAATTGTTTTACATTGTCTTATCAGGGCCTTTTATAGCTGATTAAATGGGCTATGGGCTTTGCTCATTGTTGAAGGCCGTAGGGTGACCTATAATTGTTAATGTTTGTGTCATTTTGGTCTTTTGTGGATAGTTGTCTCATTGGCAATCATACCACATCTTTTTTTTTATATTGAACTATATCCTGTAAGGCACCTCTTCCCTGAAATAAAAATACAAGTTGTTATTGATCTATATTCTGTAAGGTACCTTTTCACTGAAATAAAAATACAATTTGTTGTTGATCTATATCCTGTAAGGCACATCTTCCCTTAAAAAAATATAACAAGTTGTTATTGATCTATATCCTGTAAGGCAACTCTTCCCTTAAATAAAAATACAACAAGTTGTTATTGATCTATATTCTGTAAGGTACCTTTTCACTGAAATAAAAATACAAGTTGTTATTGATCTATATCCTGTAAGGTACCTCTTCCCTGAAATAAAAATACAATTTGTTATTGATCTATATCATGATAGGCACCTCTTCCCTGAAATAAAAATACAATTTGTTATTGATCTATATCATGATAGCACCTCTTCCCTGAAATAAAAATACAAGTTGTTATTGATCTATATCATGATAGGCACCTCTTCCCTGAAATAAAAATACAAGTTAATATTGGTCTTTATCTAGTAGGGCACCTCCCTCATGTCTGATGTTCAGTATTTATTGATCTATATCTTGTAGGGCACCTCCCTCATGTCTGATGTTCAGTATTTATTGGGTCTTTTATGTGATACATAAGTGTTTCTTGTTTATTGTTATTTATATAGATAGGACCTTTGGTTTTCTTGTTTAACTGGTTTTACACTAGTTCTTTGTTGGGCCCTTTTATAGGTTGCCAAGGCTCTTGTTGAAGACTGAGCTTTGATCTACATGTATGATGGCTTACTATGACATATTGTGTCTTGGATGGAGATTTGTTTCATTAGCTTTGATCAATATGTATGATGGTTTACTATGACATATTGTGACTTGAATGGAGATTTGTCTCATTACCTTTGATCTACATGTATGATGGTTTACTATGACATATTGTGACTTGGATGGAGATTTGTCTCATTAGCTTTGATCTATATGTATAATGGTTTACTATGACATATTGTGACTTGGATGGAGATTTGTCTCATTAGCTTTGATCTATATGTATGATGGTTTACTATGACATATTGTGACTTGCATGGAGATTTGTCTCATAAGCTTTGATCTACATATATAATGGTTTACTATGACATGCTGTGACTTGGATGGAGATTTGTGTCATTAGCTTTGATCTACATGTATGATGGTTTACTATGACATATTGTGACTTGCATGGAGATTTGTCTCATAAGCTTTGATCTACATATATAATGGTTTACTATGACATGCTGTGACTTGGATGGAGATTTGTGTCATTAGCTTTGATCTACATGTATGATGGTTTACTATGACATATTGTGACTTGGATGAAGATTTGTCTCATAAGTTTTGATCTATATGTATGATGGTTTATTATGACATATTGTGACTTGGATGGAGATTTGTCTCATTAGCTTTGATCTACATGTATGATGGTTTACTATGACATATTGTGACTTGGATGGAGATTTGTCTCATTAGCTTTGATCTACATATATGATGGTTTACTATGACATATTGTGACTTGGATGGAGATTTGTCTCTATAGCTTTGATCTATATGTATGATGGTTTACTATGACATATTGTGACTTAGATGGAGATTTGTTTCATTAGCTTTGATCTATATGTATGATGGTTTACTATGACATATTGTGACTTGGATGGAGATTTGTCTCTATAGCTTTGATCTATATGTATGATGGTTTACTATGACATATTGTGACTTAGATGGAGATTTGTTTCATTAGCTTTGATCTATATGTATGATGGTTTACTATGACATATTGTGACTTGGATGGAGATTTGTTTCATTAGCTTTGATCTACATGAATGATGGTTTACTCTGACATATTGTGACTTGGATGGAGATTTGTTTCATTAGCTTTGATCTACATGTATGATGGTTTACTATGACATATTGTGACTTGGATGGAGATTTGTCTCATTAGCTTTGATCTATATGTATGATGGTTTACTATGACATATTGTGACTTAGATGGAGATTTGTCTCATTAGCTTTGATCTACATGTATGATGGTTTACTATGACATATTGTGACTTGGATGGAGATTTGTTTCATTAGCTTTGATCTACATGCATGATGGTTTACTATGACATATTGTGACTTGGATGGAGATTTGTTTCATTAGCTTTGATCTACATGTATGATGGTTTACTATGACATATTGTGACTTGCATGGAGATTTGTCTCATAAGCTTTGATCTACATATATAATGGTTTACTATGACATGCTGTGACTTGGATGGAGATTTGTGTCATTAGCTTTGATCTACATGTATGATGGTTTACTATGACATATTGTGACTTGGATGAAGATTTGTCTCATAAGTTTTGATCTATATGTATGATGGTTTATTATGACATATTGTGACTTGGATGGAGATTTGTCTCATTAGCTTTGATCTACATGTATGATGGTTTACTATGACATATTGTGACTTGGATGGAGATTTGTCTCATTAGCTTTGATCTACATATATGATGGTTTACTATGACATATTGTGACTTGGATGGAGATTTGTCTCTATAGCTTTGATCTATATGTATGATGGTTTACTATGACATATTGTGACTTGGATGGAGATTTGTTTCATTAGCTTTGATCTATATGTATGATGGTTTACTATGACATATTGTGACTTGGATGGAGATTTGTCTCTATAGCTTTGATCTATATGTATGATGGTTTACTATGACATATTGTGACTTAGATGGAGATTTGTTTCATTAGCTTTGATCTATATGTATGATGGTTTACTATGACATATTGTGACTTGGATGGAGATTTGTTTCATTAGCTTTGATCTACATGAATGATGGTTTACTCTGACATATTGTGACTTGGATGGAGATTTGTTTCATTAGCTTTGATCTACATGTATGATGGTTTACTATGACATATTGTGACTTGGATGGAGATTTGTCTCATTAGCTTTGATCTATATGTATGATGGTTTACTATGACATATTGTGACTTAGATGGAGATTTGTCTCATTAGCTTTGATCTACATGTATGATGGTTTACTATGACATATTGTGACTTGGATGGAGATTTGTTTCATTAGCTTTGATCTACATGCATGATGGTTTACTATGACATATTGTGACTTGGATGGAGATTTGTTTCATTAGCTTTGATCTACATGTATGATGGTTTACTATGACATATTGTGACTTGGATAGAGATTTGTTTCATTAGCTTTGATCTACATGTATGATGGTTTACTATGACATATTGTGAATTGGATGGAGATTTGTCTCATTAGCTTTGATCTACATGTATGATGGTTTACTATGACATATTGTGACTTGGATGGATATTTGTCTCTTTAGCTTTGATCTACATATATGATGGTTTACTATGACATATTGTGACTTGGATGGATATTTGTCTCTTTAGCTTTGATCTACATGTATGATGGTTTACTATGACATATTGTGACTTGGATGGATATTTGTCTCTTTAGCTTTGATCTACATATATGATGGTTTACTATGACATATTGTGACTTGGATGGAGATTTGTCTCATTAGCTTTGATCTACAAGTATGATGGTTTACTATGACATATTGTGACTTGGATGGAGATTTGTTTCATTAGCTTTGATCTACATGTATGATGGTTTACTATGACATATTGTGACTTGGATGGAGATTTGTTTCATTAGCTTTGATCTACATGTATGATGGTTTACTATGACATATTGTGAATTGGATGGATATTTGTCTCTTTAGCTTTGATCTACATATATGATGGTTTACTATGACATATTGTGAATTGGATGGATATTTGTCTCTTTAGCTTTGATCTACATATATGATGGTTTACTATGACATATTGTGACTTGGATGGAGATTTGTTTCATAAGCTTTGATCTATATGTATAATGGTTTACTATGACATATTGTGACTTGGATGGAGATTTGTCTCATTAGCTTTGATCTACATGTATAATGGTTTACTATGACATATTGTGACTTGGATGGAGATTTGTCTCATTAGCTTTGATCTACATGTATGATGGTTTACTATGACATATTGTGACCTGGATGGAGATTTGTCTCATTAGCTTTGATCTACATGTATGATGGTTTACTATGACATATTGTGACTTGGATGGAGATTTGTTTCATTAGCTTTGATCTATATGTATAATGGTTTACTATGACATATTGTGACTTGGATGGAGATTTGTTTCATTAGCTTTGATCTACATGTATGATGGTTTACTATGACATATTGTGACTTGGATGGAGATTTGTCTCTATAGCTTTGATCTATATGTATGATGGTTTACTATGACATATTGTGACTTGGATGGAGATTTGTCTCATTAGCTTTGATCTACATGTATGATGGTTTACTATGACATATTGTGACTTGGATGGAGATTTGTTTCATTAGCTTTGATCTACATGTATGATGGTTTACTATGACATATTGTGACTTGGATGGAGATTTGTCTCTATAGCTTTGATCTATATGTATGATGGTTTACTATGACATATTGTGACTTGGATGGAGATTTGTCTCATTAGCTTTGATCTACATGTATGATGGTTTACTATGACATATTGTGACTTGGATGGAGATTTGTTTCATTAGCTTTGATCTACATGTATGATGGTTTACTATGACATATTGTGACTTGGATGGAGATTTGTCTCATTAGCTTTGATCTACATGTATGATGGTTTACTGACATATTGTGACTTGGATGGAGATTTGTCTCATTAGCTTTGATCTATATGTATGATGGTTTACTATGACATATTGTGACTTGGATGGAGATTTGTCTCATTAGCTTTGATCTACATGTATGATGGTTTACTATGACATATTGTGACTTGGATGGAGATTTGTCTCTATAGCTTTGATCTATATGTATGATGGTTTACTATGACATATTGTGACTTGGATGGAGATTTGTTTCATTAGCTTTGATCTATATGTATGATGATTTACTATGACATATTGTGACTTGGATGGAGATTTGTCTCTATAGCTTTGATCTATATGTATGATGGTTTACTATGACATATTGTGACTTGGATGGAGATTTGTTTCATTAGCTTTGATCTATATGTATGATGGTTTACTATGACATATTGTGACTTGGATGGAGATTTGTCTCATTAGCTTTGATCTATATGTATGATGGTTTACTATGACATATTGTGACTTGGATGGAGATTTGTCTCTATAGCTTTGATCTATATGTATGATGGTTTACTATGACATATTGTGACTTGGATGGAGATTTGTTTCATTAGCTTTGATCTATATGTATGATGGTTTACTATGACATATTGTGACTTGGATGGAGATTTGTCTCATTAGCTTTGATCTATATGTATGATGGTTTACTATGACATATTGTGACTTGGATGGAGATTTGTCTCTATAGCTTTGATCTATATGTATGATGGTTTACTATGACATATTGTGACTTGGATTGAGATTTGTCTCATTAGCTTTGATCAATATGTATGATGGTTTACTATGACATATTGTGACTTGGATGGAGATTTGTCTCATTAGCTTTGATCTACATGTATGATGGTTTACTATGACATATTGTGACTTGGATGGAGATTTGTCTCATTAGCTTTGATCTATATGTATGATGGTTTACTATGACATATTGTGACTTAGATGGAGATTTGTCTCATTAGCTTTGATCTACATGTATGATGGTTTACTATGACATATTGTGACTTGGATGGAGATTTGTCTCTATAGCTTTGATCTACATGTATGATGGTTTACTATGACATATTGTGACTTGGATGGAGATTTGTCTCATTAGCTTTGATCTACATGTATGATGGTTTACTTTGACATATTGTGACTTGGATGGAGATTTGTTTCATTAGCTTTGATCTATATGTATGATGGTTTACTATGACATATTGTGACTTGGATGGAGATTTGTCTCATTAGCTTTGATCTACATGTATGATGGTTTACTATGACATATTGTGACTTGGATGGAGATTTGTCTCTATAGCTTTGATCTATATGTATGATGGTTTACTATGACATATTGTGACTTGGATGGAGATTTGTTTCATTAGCTTTGATCTACATGTATGATGGTTTACTGACATATTGTGACTTGGATGGAGATTTGTTTCATTAGCTTTGATCTATATGTATGATGGTTTACTATGACATATTGTGACTTGGATGAGATTTGTCTCATTAGCTTTGATCTACATGTATGATGGTTTACTATGACATATTGTGACTTGGATGGAGATTTGTCTCTATAGCTTTGATCTATATGTATGATGGTTTACTATGACATATTGTGACTTGGATGGAGATTTGTTTCATTAGCTTTGATCTACATGTATGATGGTTTACTATGACATATTGTGACTTGGATGGAGATTTGTTTCATTAGCTTTGATCTATATGTATGATGGTTTACTATGACATATTGTGACTTGGATGGAGATTTGTCTCATTAGCTTTGATCTACATGTATGATGGTTTACTATGACATATTGTGACTTGGATGGAGATTTGTCTCATTAGCTTTGATCTAATGTATGATGGTTTACTATGACATATTGTGACTTGGATGGAGATTTGTTTCATTAGCTTTGATCTACATGTATGATGGTTTACTATGACATATTGTGACTTGGATGGAGATTTGTTTCATTAGCTTTGATCTACATGTATGATGGTTTACTATGACATATTGTGACTAGATGGAGATTTGTTTCATTAGCTTTGATCTACATGTTTGATGGTTTACAATGACATATTGTGACTTAGATGGAGATTTGTCTCATTAGCTTTGATCTACATGTATGATGGTTTACTATGACATATTGTGACTTGGATGGAGATTTGTCTCATTAGCTTTGATCTACATGTATAATGGTTTACTATGACTATTGTGACCTGGATGGAG